>NW_009726743.1:69539-88737 GCF_000703405.1 Apaloderma vittatum
ATAAATATTTATTTAACAGGATAGAACATGTAGGTTATATATTTTTCTATAAGGGGAACATCCCTCCCATTAGGCTAAAAAACTACACAATACTCTGTATTTTTGCTAGTTGACTTTGTACAAAATGGCAGGGATTGAGCACGGGAGGACTTAAGAAAGCAGCAATGTACAAGAGTCTGGTGTTTAAACCTGTAACTGTGTAAATCTTTGCCCACACCAAGACTTTGATGATTAGGATGGACATGATTAACAAAATGCCCATTTTATGTGTAGTGTCTTACAATACAACATTCAGATTTTATTGGAAGAAGTGGATGCTTAAATATCTAATTTCTACATTCACATCAGCTTTTTCTTTGCTTTTCCCAGTGTAGGAGTTAGTGGTGCTACACTGACATAGGAAGCACTGAATTAGGAAAATTTAATGGATCTCTTCACAGTATTATCTTTTTAACGTCAACATGATTTTTCCCTGTTCCTTGCAGAAATACCAAGCTAGGAGCAAACTGATCCAAAACAAATGTAAAAACAAACAAAAATTAAAAAAAAGAGTAAAGCAGGGACAGTATCTGCACTATTTTACTGTAGAATATATAGACAACATAGCAATGTCATCTTTAAAATTTTAAATAACCTCAAGTAGAAGCAGCACTTTAGTTTTCGCAGTCATTTTTTAATACAAAGACATGCTGGAAAACAATCTTATTTAGAGTTTTAACTCAGTAGTTTCAAACTTCTTTGATAAAGGAACGTAGAGTAAGTCAACAAAAGAAATAAAATCCTGCCATGGTATCTGATGCTAACATCTCCATAATACAACTTCTTAGAAGACATAAATATACCTATTTTTTCTCTTTAGACTAAATTCAGAAAGATCTTCTCAAATATACTTAAGGCCTGAAGTGTGACTCACTTCAATTTAGGATCTAAAGAGAAAGAAGAAATAATTGGTCTTGCAAAAAAAAAAATCAGCATAGAAAAAAGAAACTGCAATGCAGAAAATCATCAGTAATAAAATGGGAGTTTCAGCCAATGGTATTCTGGAGAGGAGGTAGGATAAATATTACATGAATGAGAAGAGGGTTGGCTCCTCCTGCTTACAGCTAGGTCAGATAAATCTCAACAGATCGAACCCATTCTGTGGCATTACTCTCTGATCAAGCAATGGGAAAGAAAAGCTGCCCAGGAAATTATACAAAGAGATATGTCCATCCTACCAGGACCATATTCACCCTCAAACAGATGGCAACTATATTTTAAAGGAACTAGCCCCTGATTCTGTGGAAATTGTGATGATTAAAATGGAGCAATACTCTTATATTGTAGGCAGCATTGGTCACAATTGCTGCCTGTCATAGGCTGCCAGAAAACTCCTTAATAACCTTCCTTCTACTTGCTTGGAACTTCTGATAGAAAATTGAAGTCAAAATAGTCTTAGAATAAGGTCAGAGAAAATACTTGGGACAATGATAAAAAAAATTCCATATATCTTTACTTTGAAATGCTCTAAGAAAATATCTGCTCCAGAACAGAACTTAAACCTATGAAGGGAACTTCTTTATGTAAGGCCTTTTTTAGCCTCAAAAAAAAAACTAGTAACCTTTTCAAAACCTGCACATGGCCATTGTCCTGGCCAGGCAAAATTTCTGCAGATTCTGTCCTTGTTGAATATGCACAAATGTGACATCTCATGAGGCAGTAATGTGCATCTTCCTATCACAACATAGCATACCTGTACTGCACACACACTGGTTTAGGGTATAGAATAACAGAGGGACAAGTGACAAAAAAATCACAAGCTAATAGAATCCAAGATACTTGAATTTCACCATTCCTTACCTGCTCAGAGCTCATGTGTGCTATAGGCTATCCAGACCTTTACTAACAGAAAACCCTACAGAGTAGCCTACAATCTGCAGCCACAATTGATTTGTTGTGCTATCTGCTCACATGAAAGGAGTCTCCTACTGAAGCTACTCTTTGCAAAGCCACAGATCAACCTTGTGGACAGAGAAAATTTCAGTTTCATTTTTTTTCTTTTATTTTCAATAAAACATACAGAAAATTATATATTTTTTATTATTAACACTGAAAACTAAGGATGGATTCTAGAGCCACACAAATAATGAACACCACCAAATTACAATATAAGAATGCAGTTCTTCAGAGCTTGATTCAACTACAGCAAGCTAAATCAAAGTTCAGACTGACCCCCTTTGCCTTTTCTTCCTGCAATTCTTTGCATTAAGCTCTTTGCAGAAGAAGCAAAAACATCCCTCAGCCACAAGTCTAGCCTTCTAGAGAGCTTTGACACACACCAGAGTACACAAAGGCCTGTCCTATGTATTTGGCTAAGTAAGAGTCTGAGTGAAAACTTTCCATACCCATGTAACAGAAGAACAGTCTATATGAACTGAAGACCCAAATCGCATTTTCACAAGGAACACAAATTTTATTGTGTTCAAGTTTTTGTGAGTATGTTTCTGCCATCTCAACAGCATTATTTTAAGTGTCTTTTTTGTGTGTGTGTGTTCACATGTTGAATTATATCACCTAGGCCAAAGTTTTGATCTGTGTCCAGATGTATAATAAGCTTCAGGAAGACAATTATCACATGGCAATTTCTTCACAATAGAGATTTCTTTCAATACACATTTCACAATGATATGCTCACAGAAAAGTCAACATACTTAAAAATATCCTGTTTTTCCTAAAAGCCCAGATGAAATGCAGAGAGTGAGACTACCACTGTGGTTTCTGCTTTTGATTACCTGGTAGCATAAAGATACTACAGTGAATGAATTAATATACACAGTAACATCAAAATAATGTTTCTCTGAGCAAGGACACAAGTTTTTACGATACCTAGAAGACTGAGCACACATCTCTGAAGGGACTAGAATACAAACTCATGAAGGCTGGAAGACGAAATAGCTGTATAATATACAGTGTCAGAAAAGGAAAATGAACCATTAGATCACTTGCACACTAAAATTAGCAATTGGGTTTTAAACTCGTTTAAATCCATTTAAAACACCTTGTTAATACAGAGTAGTTGAAACAGGAAATGAAACTATAAAGCAGAGAGTGGATTCTAACTCTTTAGAGATTCCATCTGATAATTAAATCCCATAGCTAAATAGTAAGTTTTTGCCGATTCTACTGCCTGAGATCCATGTAATGTGATCTGACCTCTGAACAAAAATACTGTTATAATTAATCTTGTTCAGCAACATGCTTACCAGGTAAGTAGCACCAAGCAACCAACAGTATAAATATAGTTAGCAGATTTATTACACAAGCAGCCCCAGGCATTAAATATTTTAATGCTTAGTGCCACTCCAGCTTCTTTTCTGATGCTGAAAAAAGAATAGGCTGAAATAGTGATTTCACAGTACAGTTAGCAAGTACAATTGTCTTCTTGATATTGGATATTTGCTTCTCAGCTGAATAGGTGTAAAGGTACACAGTCGTTACAGCAGTTTTACTAGCACTAATGAGACAGTTTCCCTTGAGTTGCTGCAATAATATTAGTGGTTAATGTGGTTTTAGAACTTTATAGCAACACTTTATGTCTTCATAAAGTTTGGGCAAGATCACTACAAAGAAAATCCTATACCAAACGCTTTGGACAATGAAATGTTTTTTCCCACCATCTTCTCTGGGCACATGGAAATGAGCTACCCAGTGCAACAGAACTTTGGTCATTGGCATATTTATTGATTTGGAAGCTGGTCAGAATTTCAGTGAAAGCATCATAAGATTCTTCTCTAAGAAAAATTACTAGGACCTCTGTCTTATGCAAAATATAATATTCTCAAACCGACACCACTTGTACGGTGTAAGAGCACACATCGGGCAAGGTCTGAGATTAGATTCACCAGCCACCCATCTCTTCTGCTTTCAGAATTGCTCTAAATGACTGCTCTGAGGCAGTTCAGGTGTTAGTACTCTAAGTAAGAGCTTTGGATGCACCCTGTTGTCACACTTACAAACAATCCTTAAGGGCAGGTCCGGGAGGTCCGCAACTGTTTCAGTAGACTCCAACCAAGCCACTGACCTCTGAAATGATACTTGCTAATTTCGGTAGGCTAGGCTGCATACCATCTATCCCAGGAAGACCCTGGCATCAGCCATCACAGGGATGTATGTATTAAAGACTTCCTCCTTTCATTCCATTACTGTTGTCTTTCTTCTACCCATATGTGAACCTGGAAGCCCAGCACCATGTCACCCACTATCAGATTTCATCTGGAAATAAAATCACTGGCAGTCAGTTGCTACGTAGCACATCAAGCACATCAGCTATTGCAAGTGTAGTTATCCTGAATGAAGCATCACTGCTGCAGATGCCTGCTTCCAACCTTTCTTGTACCAGCATCATTGCCTCCAATCTCCTCCTATGAGTTCTGAAATATTTCTGGAAATATCCTGAGAAGCTGGAGTGGGAGCCACTCTTGGACTCCTGCTCCTGAAACATCCACGCCCATCATTGAGGGCTAGATCCACTGCAAAACTCAGCCAGTGGGTAGAAGAGAGAAAAAGCTTTCAGTGGGATCGCATGCAACCTCAGGCAGTTTGGAGATGACACCAAGCTGGACAGTGCAGTTGACATGCCTGAGGGATGAGATGACATCCGGAGGGACCTGGACAAGCTGGAGAAGTGGATCTGTGTGAACCTCGTGAGGTTCAACAAGGCCAAGTGCAAGGTCTGGCACTGGCATCAGGGCAACCCCTGGTATCGATACAGGCTGAGGGATGAAGGGATTGACAGCAGCCCTGTGGAGAAGGAGTTGGTGGTACTGGTGGATCAGAAACTGGACAGGAGCCAGCAGTGTGCACTTGCAGCCCAGAAAGACAACTGTAGCCTGGGCTGCATGAAAAGAAGCGTGGCCAGCAGGTCAAGGGAGGTGATTCTGCCCTTTTATTCTGCTCTTGCAAGAGCCCACCTGCAGTGCTGCAGCCAGGTTTGGAGTCCTCAGAAAAAGAAAGACATGGACCTGTTTGAGCGGGTCCAGAGGCCAAGAAAATGATCAGAGGGATGGAATACCTCTCCTGTGCAGAAAGGCTGGGAGAGTTGGTGTTTTTCAGCCCGGAGAAGAGAAAGCTCCAGAAAGACCTTATATTGGCCTTTCAGTACTTAAAGGGGGCCTGTAAGAAAGATGGGGACAGAATTTTGGCAGGGGCTGTTGTGATAGGACAAGGGGTAATGGTTTAAATCTAAAATAGGCTAGATTTGGACTCGATAGAAGGAAGAAATTTTTTAAAACTAGGTTGATGAAACACTAGAACAGGTTTTTCAGAGAAGTGGTAGATGTTCCACCCCTGGAAACATTCAAGGTGAGGTTTAGTGGGGCTCTAAGCAATCTGATCTAGTTGATGTCCCTGCTTATAGCAGAGTTTTGGACTAGGTGACATTTAAAGATCCATTCCAACCCCAAACATTCTATGATTTTATAGCTGTGTCAAGGGTTAGGGCTGGGCTGGCCACTAAACGAATGACAGATGCTCTCTAATCTTCTCTTCCAACTTCTATGTGCTGAAGGAGATTAAACGGACAAATACTTCTGCCTACACAATGCAATAGGTGTAGAAATAGCTTGGAAGACTGCCTGTGGTTCAGGGCTATCTGTAATGCAGGCCAGACGTAGAATAGGCCATTGATCCTTAACATCACACTGAGGAATTTAATTAGTATTAAATAAAAAGGTAGAGGTAAATTAATTCAGCACAAAGGGAGGTTGAAAAGATCAGAAATGTTTTAAATGATGGTTGTTTTACAAATGGATATGCAGAAAATAAATTGAACATGGTTATCTTCCTCCTGTTCATTTAAATAGGAAATTTAAAAGCATTAAATTTAGAAGTGATAGAAGTAAATTCTTTTTATAAGACCTGAGGAGCTCACCATCACAAAGCGTCACTGAGACTTAACAGGAATTAAAACAACTTCAGCAATTTACAAGTATAATGAATATTTGTGATACTAACTAAAAGGAAAAATGTCCTTCACATTGAGGTCATATCACAAGCTAATGAAGGTTAAGAGGAAACTTCCTCTAATTCAAATTAATCTTTAATTGCCACTCCTGGGTTTCCTGTGCTTCTCTCTGAAGCATCTGACATTGCTAGTGATGATCAGCAACAGGAGTGTCTTGTGTTCACATCAAAACATTCTGCACAGCAAGACCACTAACTTACAAAAAGCCCTTCTGATTTCTATAAAAAAGCTCTAATTTCTTTTTTAAGAAATAGCCACTAATAATTTTGTGTGTGTGTGTGTTTAACTCTCTGATTTAGCAGCATGTTGTCGATGGTCTATGTCGATCTTTCACTGAGCCTCTCCCTTCACAGAATCATAGAATCATAAAGGTTGGAAAGGACCTTTAAGAGCATCAAGGCCAACCTCAAGCCCTACACCACCCTAACACTAAATCATCTCCTGAAGTGCTACATCCAATCATTTTTTAAACACGTCCAGGGATGGTGACTCCACCATCTCCTTCGACAACTCATTCCAATGCTTCGCTACCCTTTCAGTGAATTTTTTCCTAACATCCAATCTAAACTTCTCCTGGCTCAACTTGCAGGGATGTGGGATGCAGGGAAAAAAAAAAAGACAGATTTGTGGACCTGAGTTTCTTTGATATATTTTTGTCAGGTTGTCCCAAATGACTGTCTTCAAGAGCAACAGGGCAAACATCCTTTCATTTTTAAAATAAATTACATGCAAACCAGGACATGCAGCTTAAAGGGCTCTATATCTGAGTATTTGTTGTGTGTTCAATTCTTAAATAATCACGCTGAAGTTGCTCCCTGATGGCTGTCCTCTGTCAGTTACAGAAATGTTATTCCACAATCTTTATCTTCAAACAAAAATTACTTATAGTATTTCAACCAGTGAAGCTTGGCTACTTGTATTATTACAACAATGTGAATGCAGGTTATTTAGTGAAATTCCTACCTTGGTAAAGGGATGACAAAGTGTCATTCCAAGTCTCTCTTGCTGTTTCAGTAGATTAGCAATACTCTTTCCACTTCCCATTCTAAAATGTTTCTTTATTAACATTATGTTTCACTAAAATGTTCCACTGTACCACTAGGGCTATACCATCCCACACTGAAAATCTATTCTATTTTGTTCATCACTGGAAGAATACATAGAACATTCAAATTCCCAAACAAATGGTAGAACAAAACTACAAAAAATAATATTAGCAGTACCCATCAATTGCTTCCAAAGCCACTCCATAGTTATGACAACTAACAAATTCACAACCATTTACATTAAGAAAACAAGTTTGTGTGCATCCATTTATTTTCTCCATTATAATGCTTTTCCAAACCCAGAAACCTAAAGAGTAAAATAACATTTCCTAAGGACAAACTAAAAATTTAAGAAATCCCACAGTAAGTGAGTATTCATGTTTCTGAAACAGCTCACCAGAAGCTTGTATTAGTGGCTCCAGGATGTCACAGTTTTGTTTTGTTTTTTTTCTTACTGGCAGTTTTGCTTCATGATAAATAAAAAATCTATTACTTAAATAAGTGTATGTTGGTATACAGGAAAACACACACCTCATATTGACTCTAAGCTGAAAGTTAAAAGAGAACATCAGATTCTTGGGAAAGCAGGGCTCATGCATCTTAGGATACTTCTAGCCAAACATTTCACAAGCAAGCTCGCTCAGTTTGATTTATTACATACTGAATTGCTTTACAGGATTTAAATGGAAACTCCAGAGACAGTCACTAAGCTATTAGTGTACACACACATCTTTTCCCACCAACTTTTACACAATTAGGCCAGACTATAAATTTAAATATAAGTGCTCATTATCTTAGCTACACAAATCTTTAGTTAATTTTCATACACTATTGCAGCATATGGGTCAACCTCATTATTTCCTGTCTACTGAGGATAATTTCTCCTTCCTGTTCATAAAAGCTGAATGTCATAACCTATGAATTAAAACACTTGCCTTGTATTCTAGCTATTATTATTATTACGATGAGTGTTTCTCTAGAAACAGGACTTTTTGTTCAGTGCCTACCAGTTCAAAGCCCAAGGTGAAACCTTACACCAAAAATGATATGTGATTAAACTGGAACCTGGCAGAGACACAAACCCAACAGGAAGAGTTCAACTCATTAAAAAACCATCAGGAAAGCAGGTGCTCTGCAGTTTTGGTATGACTGAGTCACACAGCAGGTGGGGGTGAATACTAAGGGGTAGATCTTCACTGGTGTGTATTGTCCGAGCTCTGCTGGCTTCAACAGAGCTGTCACAGCTTACATCAGCAGATATATGCCTTGAATACTGAATGCAAGAAAGCAGCTAGCCACCTATGTTACGTAGAAACAATGGTGAGAGGTACAGCACTGAAACATAAGGCACAAAAATTTCACCTTAAAATATTAATATTTCATGAGGAGAATTGCTAACTTAAATTCCAGATCTCGATTTTTCTTTTTTTTTAAATGTGTAGATTTCAATTCATAACTGTCTCTTCTTGTTTGAATGGAAAAAGATTAAGTCTTTAGGACATAAACTTTTAAAAAAGACTATAAATCTTCCACTGTCAATGAAGTTTTAATGTTAATAATAAGAAAAGTGTGATTTTTTCTAAATAAAGCTGGCCAAGAATGCACCAAGCTCTGGTATTTTTCAGTGGGGTGTACAGGCATTTCCAAAGTGAGCCTTTCAAACTCCTTACAAAAGTAAGGCCCAAATTTAAAAGATTGTTTTCTGCATTTTTGGAGCCAAATCTTTACTTCTAATAATTTTCCTTCAGAGAGGTTTGTCAGCTATAACAATCCTATATACTCTCCGAGAGGGCTACTTATTTTAATTTTTTTTTTCTCATCCAAGTAACAATACACATGCTTCATCTTCCCCAAGTCTAAAAGTTTGGGATGCCAGCTGTCAAATCCTGTGAATTGCTCCCAATGTTAGATAATGGGGCATATGGGTTCACAAGTATCCGTCAAATTAGAGGTATGTCATGTACAGGATGCGGTTGTAGCTGGTCAATGAGATGTTGCCCAGAAGGTCTCATTTCAGGATGTGTATGACTGTGAGCCCCTGGCCCCAGTGCATCTTCGCAGCCTTTTCCTGTGCTGGGATCCTGTATATCCCAGACCCAGCAGCCACATGGGTTTCCCACGTGGACATGGTGGGCCTGTGCTGAGAAAGTCTGAAAGAGAAGCTGTGGAGCAATGGGAGGTGAGAGTTAGCGAACACAGTGCAACAACGTGTGAGACTTGGCACATCTAAACTGGTTGATGGAGCAGAAATTCATGCCCAGCCTGAGATGTGCTGTACTAATTGGAGTCGGAGGGTGCCTGACAGCCAGAGCCTCCTGCAGCTAATAGGACTTGTGGATGAAATGTTATGATTCAACTGCAAAATTTCATTGCTGCCTATGATCTTGCACCATACCAGTCCAAATGAAAAACTCTGGAAAGCAAATAAAAGTCCTGGAATATGTCAATGTTTCTTTTAAAGAGGGTACATTGGCATTGCTCCTGACCACAGTAAGACAGAGTGCTCTGGTCAGTACTATCTGAAAGCAGATACAGCTCAAAATCATGTAACGAGCCTGTGGGTGCTGTTGGATTGAACTGACCTGAAAAAATTTTCACTTGTGCAATGACCCTGTCCTACAAATTCTTTATATTATAGGGATGAACACAAACCTGGACTAGTTGTGAGCACAGTGTTATGCAGCATTGGCCCCACTGTTTCTGGTAACAGGACCTCTTCACACTGACTTACTGTGCTTCTTAATTAATACGACCTTGTAGGTCTAATTTTCATTTAAAGGAAATGCCTAATGAGCACTCTACTTAGTTGTTCAAAAATAATTGGATCCACTTAAAAGCACAAGTCCTTACAGAAGTGCCTGCCCTACCCCCACAGCACTCAGATACTCATACCTTTTCTGCAGGAGCAGGGATTGATTTATTTATTTCCTCTGACAAGAAAAAAAAAGACAATCTGAAGCTTCAGATATTATCTGAGAGGACTAATTCCTCCCACTCCCTTCTCCAGTGTCATTAAGAAAGCTTAATCAGAAGCTGCCCACTTCCTCAACATTCCAGTTACTTTTCTAGAGCCAGTTTAGGTTATTTTGTTGACAAAAAGCAGAACCATGATGTCACTGAGTCTAGTCCAAGATGGCATCCTTTCACCCACAGGGTGTGAGTTTTATTTCACCTACCAAGCCTGAGAGAAGCAACACCAGCTGTTCAGGTGTGGGTTCCATGATGTCCAGAGCAGGGCAGTGAAGCTGGAGAAGGTCTAGAGAACAAGTCTTACTAGAAGCAGCTGAGGGAATTGGTGGTGTTTAGCCTGGAGAAAAGGAGGATCGGGAGAGACCCTACAGCTCTCTACAACTACCTGAAAGGAGGTTATAGTGAGGTGGGTGTCAGTCTCTTCTCCCAGGTACCAAGTGATAGGACAACAGCAAATGGCCTTAAGTTGTGCCAGGGAAGATTCAGATTGGATATTAGGAAAAACTTCTTCACTGAAAGGATTGTCAAGCACTGGAACAGGCTGCCCAAGGAGGTTGTAGAATCACCATCCCTAGAGGTATACAAAACTCAAGTAGATGGGCACATGGTTTAGTGGTGGAATTGGCATTGCTAGGTTAACGGTTAGACTTGATTATCTTAAAGGTCTTTTCCAACCTAAACTATTCTATGATTTTATGATTCTTTAGCTCCATACAGCCTCCAGCTGCTGCACTTGACTACTGTCCTTCCTGTAAACCGTTGATGGCCTTGATGAGAAAAGGCCCAAGGAATTATTAAGAGGGATGCTGCTATGACTTTCTGATTCATGGAGCCCTTGGTACAAGGAATTCTGAGGCCAGAGGTTCGCATACCTCAAATGACTTCTTTGTTGGGACCTCTTCAAGTCAGGGAGCAGGACACAAACATATGCAGCTGCATGCAGCACACATCGTGTACAAGGTAAGGCCAGGCGTGGCGTGGGGTACATCCAAGGGGCAAGGCTGGCCAGCATGGTTTTACTCTGTGCAATTTCAGTAGCAATGACATAGATCTACTTCTTTCATTCATAAGCTCTACTGTTTTCATCCCTAACATGCAATCTCACATAGAAGATTGTGTCTCGTTTCTCAGGCTTAATCTCAGCACATGCCTGTACACATACAAGCACAAACACCCCCCGTCCCTGCATCACAGCTGAGAACTCTGTCAGAAGTCCAGAGAGCGTTGCCCTGACCAGATTGGTAATGATGTTACAAACCATCACTTGACATCTTCACTTCCTCCTGCCCAAGCAGTTTATTCTGTCACAAAATACATTGCATTTGTTAGGTCCCCCAGCTTTACTTCTCCTGCTACTCCTAAAACTCTTGCTGAAAATGACAGAGAATGAAACAAGGTCACAATCTTGGCTTCTTCTGAGAACAAAGGCCTTCACTTGAGCTGTGCCTCCCATCCTCATAAGTTAGTGAGGAATTTCTCCCTTCCCCAAAATGCTCCTGTTCAGACAGACCAACTCAATGGCAAGTCGTTTAAATTTCCCAGCTTGCAACAGGGAAACCTGTTGTCATCCATCATCCCCTGGCACCTGTGTTGATCTTCATCATCTCAGCTACGAGATTCAGACAATGTGTCTTGATCCCACTTCATTCTAACATCCTGCTCTGGCTGAGAGATCAAAATGTTATTTTTCATATATAATGCATCCATTCTTCATATCACCATGAATCAGAGATGATGCCATGCTAATAGCCTCTGTTGCAACTCTAAGACTGAAATCAGACAGCCTGTGGGAGGAAAGGTTGTAGGATCAAGCATATTACTGTCAAATGATTCCAAAATAGCTCCAACGGGTCCATTATTACAAGGTATTATGGTATCCATCTCCTGTGTTCATACAGACCAAGTGCAAAGCCTCATTTAAATTATAGATTCGAACAGAACAGTAGTTACAGCCTCTACACAGAATTAATGACATACCACAATGCTTAAGTATCTGAGTTATTTTATGTTCATTTACAAGGAGAAAAGAAATAAATTATCACCTAAGAAGGAAGCTACTTGGCTCATTTAGCAAAGAGGTTCTCCTCTTCTGAACGTTATAGCATGTACTTTACCAGTTGAAAACCAGATAGTACACACAATTCAATACTTAAAATTTATTTGAATTCTTAATGAAAGTATATTGCAGCCAAACTGACAAAATGAAACAAAACTGATAAATACTTCCTGATAGTCTCTTAAATGCTAAACAGGAGATTGTAAAGAAACTGTCTGGTATAGCAAAAACAACAGCTCTGACCAATTAAAAATATATATGACCGAGACACAGACTTTCATGCTATGGAGTAACTTGAGTGAGTTTCAATCAAAGGCTGTCTCAACAGAGATCTGACGAGAGACAGAGATCTGATGAAGCTAGACAGAGAGATACCACAAGCATCTAGTGCCAAGATAGATATTATTAACATCAAGAACAACAAATATTAATTAGATGTCCATAATGAAGTTTCAGAACTTCCACAGCCTTATACAGCTTGAACTTCAATACTGTATATGTCAAATTGCATTTCCCACATCATCTTATCCGCTTGCATACTTTGGATGACATCCCTGACTTTCAAGTATGGTGATTTTTCACAAATGTCCACTACAGCTAATCGGTGAGAAAGACATCAGCTCAGAGACCAAGAATTTGGGCAGCCGACTTTGCTCTGTGGCTCACCATTTCCCATCTGATGACATATTGTGAACTGAAATAATAAAAAGAATGTCAGAAGAACTAATTGCGATCTTGCCTTCAGCTCGATCTGGAGTTCAGGGCAGAGTATCCAACTTCTCCTGCTGCTCCATGCCCTCCAGCCTCACTCCACGAAAGACCGAGCACCCTGCTCTTGCTGACTGTATCCCGTTCCTCTGCATTCTTGGCAGTCTGACATGATTCTGCTTTCCTTCCTTACTCAAACACTCTCAGAAGTGACAAGAGCCTCCTGCAGGGCACTGGGTTTCTAGATGGCAGGTAATTATTGATGTTCCAGTGAGATCTGGGTGGGGAAGGTTACTAATGTATTAGAGGAGTGATGTGAGACTGTCTGAAGGACAAAAAGATGAGGTCTAACTTTATTGCTATAAAGTATTATAGACTGGAAGAATTTTTTCTTTTGATTAGAAAACAGGACAATGCATTTACTAGCACTACTTTCAAAGAGAATCAGTCCTTTGCTTTTGTTACAAACCAAGGCAAATATACAATTTTTAGATCAATAATTGTAACTTCCCCTTAAAATCTAACATCTCAGTGAGAAGGACTATGGACCATAGAAAATCAATACATCTTTTCAAATCTGGAATAAAAAGTATGTGACAGAGAAACAGCTTCTGGTTATGTTGTAGTCACTGACACGGATGCAAGTGTCTTTAACCACTAAGAATCTTGTCAATGAGCCTGGAAAGTGTGGGACAGGGGTTACCCAGGGGATCAGGATACTGGGATAGTGCAGGATAGAGATGGCCAGGTGAATTTGATGCTCATATGTATTTTTTAACTTTTTCTGGATATCTATAGAACAACAACAACAAAAAAGATTAAGTAAGTTTCTCTGTCATTTTGGAAGTTGCATCATTTTTGAGGGGCTTTCTAACCTCAATAGATAAAGGGTTGCGCAACTTCCTTTCTCTGTTTCAATATCTGGTGTGTTTTACATTAGCACTTCTGATGTTAAAGCTGTAAATATGGAGATGGAGGCACTCTTTCTTAAGTGATATTTATGAAATCTCAACTAACACTTTCTCAAAGGATCAAACGCAACTCCACGGCTGTGGGGACTCAACTCCATCAGAGTTGGAAGTCAGCAGAAAGACTTGCTGCAGGGCTGGAGGAAGTCCCAAGTCCACCCAATTAAAATTCATCCGCCTCTCCAAAGGGAAAGCTGACATGAACTTATCTCTGCAGGGAATTACCCTCTCTTGGGATCCTGCAACCCCAGTTCTAGAGCTCAGAAACATAATTTTGAAGCAATAAATGTTGCCTTTCCAATATACCAGAAATTTGCTGAGCATTTTGCAAATGTTACTAATTTTACCTTAGTAAAATCAGTACTTTGAAATATAATGTAAGTTGTCCAGCTCGTATCAGTCAGACTATTAATCAGTAATGACAGTCTGGAGGAGTAAAACCTGAAGATTAAGGACCTAACACTGCTTGATGTTTTTTTTTACTTTTCTTGTAGTTTTGAAACTGACACTGACTGCAGAATGAAAAGAAAAAAAATATTTTATTTTGTAATTGCACATTACGTATTAAGGTTTTATTTTACTCACTTGCAGAATACATTCTCATTCATTAGCTGCCTTATATTGCTATTTCTTCCTATGCAAGACTGAAAATATAAGCAATTGGCATATAAAGAGAAGTACTAATAGAAGCACCTCAGCTCTACGACAAGCCACAATAAAATGGTTTGAAAAACATTGTGTCTCCCCATGGCACCAGAAAGAGAATGGGACACAGGGTACTTGAGAGACTGCACCTCAACTGCATTTTAGTGAGTGCTTCGGATCTCTGGCAGGTTGACTAGAAGTTTAACGAATTTAATATTATCTTTCACTGTAATTGCAGCTGTGAAACTTCTGTTGGATGCTAAAGGAAAAATACTTGCCTTTGACCATAACTTAGCTGTCACTTTGCTCAAAGTCTATGATCTTCTTTTCAAAATACCTTGCAATATTTAGCCACTGTTCTTCATGATAACCATTTTTCCTTGTTATTAGGAGTGAAACTTGCTAGCAGTTAAGAAAAAATGCTAAAACTGTTAGAAAATTCATCTTCTTTCAAAGAACTTAGTCATGTTAAAATATATATATAAGGACGTAAAATAATCTTTGTGTTTCAGTGTCATTTAAGATGACAGATCTCAACTTCAGTGATCAGATTAAACTAGCAGGACTTGAAGAAAGAATACAGGTAAGGAAGTGGGATGATAGCATAAAGAATAACACAGGTGTTGATATCTTAAGATGGCTGATAAAACCATTTTAAAACCTTCTTTTATTATTTAAAGTTTTTTTAAATCTTTAACCTTTAGCCTTAAATTTTACATGCTGGATGTCCACCATACTAAAAGAGATCAGAAATTCTTTCCAATAAAAATACCTAATTAACACATATCTCAATTTACACAAAGAGGATTGGACTAGAGTTGGTAACGCAGTCTAAATTTTCATGTTTCCTTACCCTGCATGCTTAATGTTGAAAAAAAATCTTTATTATTATAGTGCATTTACCTTGGCCACAATTGCAAATTTAAGGGCTGTATGTATTTACTAAGAGCTTTCAGAGACACATCTTTCGCCTGAATTCTACAAGGAACTAAAACTCCTTGGGACTCGTGCAAGACCTGCACTGAGCTTCACGGCAAGATGACAGCCCAGGAGCCAGGGTGCAGCCTGGAGAAGAAAATGATGCTTAGGGCCATTTTTTAATTTTGTCAAGAGGTTGAGCCTCTTCAGAATCTAAAGAAACACGTTTATCAAAACTGCTTTTCCACCACAGTGCAGCTTCCCAAGGAGTGTGCCGGCTCGCAGCATTCACCCAGCTGCCTGCCCTGCCCGGGGCTCAGGACCCAGCTGGGATCTCCCGACTCCTTAGCTCCAGCTCTGTGACTCCTGGGACTTCTCTCAGCTTCCTAGGAATAAACCAGGTGCTCCCTCAATGCATAAATGAAACCAAAACATTTTTCCAGAATTATAAATTTGGAAAAGCTATTCCTTGTAGGTATTTTGAAGACTTGTAATTTTCTGTAAACCACAACCAATGAAAAAAATACAGCACTGCAAAAAGCACACAAACATCTGATAATTACAAAGCATTAAGAGGGTGCAAAGTGTTGAAACAAGAGTGGAAAGTAAAGTATTGAGTGTCCCAAAGTGCCAGTCCTAAATCTCCCTTTATAAACCCTTGGCACATGCTATAGGAGACAGTTTTGCTGGCCTCAAGGGACATATGACAAGGCTCTAAGCATACTAAGAATAATTTATGGAAGTACTAGCTTTATTGTAAAAGCACAAATTTTAAATTATCCTCTAACATCTATTGACTGTTTTCCTCCTGCTTTTCAGTTTTACAAAAAAGTGTTTGTTGCTGTTCATACAAATAAAATTGTATAAATGGAAAGTTCATGCACTAAGGAAAATGCAGTTCATACCACAAGTGAGCTCATGCTGAAATTGTCTCAGCTGCTTCCAAACCAGAAAAAAGCTCTTTTTCAAGAGCACAGTGTTACAGAATGCCTGGGAACTTGCGCTGACCTTCTGCACCTGTGGTTCTGTCATTTGGAAGATGGAAATGGATTTTCTTTTTTTAAATGTATGAAGTACTAGAGTGCTGTTTGTTCTATAGCTTGTAGATTCACTAGAGCAAAAGAAATGAGAGCTTTAGTCAAATGTGAAGTCAGGCCTTCCTCATGAGATTGCAAAATCAATCAGCTCTTGTTTACTGTACATTGACAGAGTATCCTGCTGTGGCTAACCTGCAGAGACTGTTAAAACACTAAACAACATTATCAAAAACCTTATCTAGTTGGCTGAGTGAATTCAGTTGTCCGCTGGCACACGAGTAGCTTTCTCATTGGTGTGTAGTTGAGACAACGATATTTCAGTCTGGGATGAGAGAGGTGTACTGGAGGGGATGGGAAGAGGTCCAGAAAGGCAAATGTGGACGCTTATGGCAGGACACGGCTTTCCTCAGGTCTTTCAAATTCACTCCTTGGAGTCTGGAGGAATGAGGACCAAACACATGAGGATGTAGTGCTGTCCCTTGGTCAGTTAGAAAGAAATCCTGATTTTCAGTGTGCAACTGGAGTACTGAAGATATTATGAGATGCTCTTTCATGCTTATTACTTCAGCCCATGTGGGATTTGAGTACATTGGCGTGTCTTTATCCTTGCTGTAAACGCTAGGAGACTCTTAAATGCCAGTCTCATGTCTCTGGTAATTTCAGCAGAAAGTATCCTTATTATTAAGCTGGGCAGTTGGGTCAGGAATGTCTGTAAAATGTGTGCTATCTCAAAAATCATCAGGACTACTTTCTGCACCAAGATTAGAAATCCCTCACTGACCTTACTTTTATGGCAAAAGTGGAGACCCCAGCCTGGCACATTAGAGATTCCTAAGGCTGCAGAGCCAAACAGCTTTATACCACCTTGATTCGAGGCACATGTGTTTCATAATACTTATTTTAATTTGTTTCATTTTTAACCCAAATTTAACAAAAAATTCCACAGACCATTTTTCTTGGTTTAATTTTCACTGTTTGGAATAGTAAATCAGTAATATTTCCTCAAAGGTGAAAGGTAGATGATAGGTGAGAGGTTGATCATGCTTCTATGGGCATGGATGCCCACCTAGATTTAAGACTTTTGTGAGATGGTTTCTACTGCTGTATTTAGTCACTGGATTAACAAAAAATGCAGAAACTTTGGCACATATGACTCAGTGCAAATTACAATTTTTATTTGCTCTCTCATCTGTATTCTTAGTCTCCTAAATGACAAGTTCAGACACCACACTACCATTATCCTTTGTGAAGTATATTAATAAAGACTGGAGGACATGATACAGCAAGTTCACCAAAGCAGAAGAGCAAGTTGCTCGTAATGCACTTACTTAAACGTGGGTTTTTTCTCTACTATTGACAGCATGACATGCCACCTATCGTTAACAATCAGAGTGAAGAATTACATAGGATTTGTTTTCCATTTCCAGCTATTTATTTCTCAGGGAAGATTATACCTCCACTGTTTCTTAAATACACTGAATTCTTCCCTAAGAAGCGGTGTATGCTTTAAAATGTAATAATTCAGGACTATCCAAAGCAAAAGTTCACATGGAAAACTTTCTTGTTTTGATGTTCACATGCAACAGAGCTGTTATTAATGCTGGACACAAAAGCCAAATGAATTCTCTTTTGTGGTGATGGACGAGTAACCTAGAAGCCTTGGTTATTCCATGTCCCATATGCCTAGACATGGAAAGCTAGTTCCACAAAACATAATTTAAGGAAACATGTAGTTCAGGGCTACAGTGTCTAATATTTTGTGTACGATGTTTAGAGCAGAATGCACAATGTGATTTAAACATCTGGCATTATTAATATCTCCTTACGCAGTGTTCATCAAAATTTCCAAGGTGTTCTGTTCCAGAGAACTGCTTTCTCTGTACAGCTCAGGATGGTAGAACAATAGCACTTTTCCCCTAGAAAACGTGAATGATAATACATTTTGAATAAAATTAGCATTTTTAATGATAAAATCAGGAACAAAATCTAAGCTGATCAGTGTATTGCCTTGGTTTTTCAAGTCTAAAATAACTATTTTTTAACTGTTACAACATCCTGAAAAACATAGAAAAGAATTCCATAGAAAACCCTTTTTCTGCTTTTTTATCCAAATCAAAAATTTTCCTGCACAAATGGACAAACAGCTTTATCTTTTGTTTGGTACACAAAAACATAAATGTTCTGCATCTATTTCGGTATTATTTTTTGAGATCTTTTTTCTCCTTCTACTGTGTTAAAGTTCTTTGCATTGCTGATTTTTTTAAAAAAACACAAATAATGTATTAAAAAACCCACATTGAATTAATTGTTGAATTATTAGCAGTTTCTTGTCATTAGATATTTTTTTAAAATTCCACATCAAATCAATGAATATGTCAAGCAGCTAAAAAAATCCTGAATATTCATTGTTCAGCCATCAATGCTTGTAGCCCTTTAACAGTCTGAATCACTACATTCTTGAACTGATGTACAGAAAATTATAAAGGTAAAGTGATGCATTGGGCTTGCATGGCCAGGTGTTGGTAGTGGAGAATGAGGGCTACAGAGCCAACTTCTGTGAGAAGATGCTAGAAGCTTGCCCCATGCCAGAGAGAGCCAATGCCAGCCAGCTCCAGAGGTGGACACACCGCTGGCCAACACCAAACTTACCAGTGATGGTGGTAACACCTCTGTGACAACAGAGGCTGACACATCAGAAGGCTGTGCTGCCATTCAGCGAAACTTAGACAGGCTGGAGAGTTGGGTGGAGAGAAATTTCATGAAATACAAGGGCAAGTGTAGGGTCTCGCACCTGGGAAAGAACAACCTCAAGTAGATTGGGGACTGACCTGTTGGAGAGCAGTGTAGGG
>NW_009726743.1:89263-108867 GCF_000703405.1 Apaloderma vittatum
CCGCGGTGTCCGCCTCTGGTTTGTCCTGCTTTGGCAGAGGGGTTGTACTAGATGATCTTTCGAGGTCCCTTCCAACCCCTAACATTCTGTGATAACATATTTAAGAAAACAAACCCAATAAAATACTGCGCAATTGCAGGGAGAGAGAGGAGTGATGAAGAGACAACTGATAAGAGAAGATGTGAAGATACCAAGGTCAGTGAAGAAGTGGGGATAGGATGTGCTCCAGGCACCAGAGCACAGATTCTCCTGAGTCGTGCTGAAGACCTTGGTGAGGCAGGCTGTCCCCCTGCAGCCCATGGAGGACCTCACGTCAGAGCAGGTGGTTGCCCAAAGAAAGCTGTGATCCCATGATAAGCCTGCACTGGAGCAGGCTCCTGGTAGGACCTGTGGACCCACAAAGAAAGAAGCCCACACCGGAGCAGTTTTGCTGGCAGGACTTTTTCCCCCCATGGAGGATCCATGCTGGAGCAGTCTGTTTCTGAAGGACCGCACCCCATAGAAAAGACTACATTGGAGGAGTTTGTGAAGAACTGCAGCCCATGGGAAGGACTCATACTGGAGAAGTTCATGAGGAATGGTCTCTTGTGGGAGGTACCCCATGCTGGAGCAGGGGAAGACTGTGAGGAGTTCTGCCTCTGACGAGTAAGGAGCAGCAAAGACAGTATCTAATGAACAGACTGCAACCCCCATTCCTCTGTGCTGCTTAGGGTGAGGAGGTGGAGAAATCAGGAGTAAATTTAAGCCCATGAAGAAGGGAGGGGTGGGGGGAAGGTAAGGTTTCTAAGATTTGAGTTTGTTTCTCATCATCCTTCTCTGATTTGACTGGTAGTAAATTAAATTTCCCAAGTTGAGTCTGTCTTCCCCATGATGGTAACTGCTGAGTGACCTCCCTGTCCTTATCTTGATCCTTTTACTGTATTTCCTCTCCCCTGTCCATCTTAGAATGGGAAGTGATAGCGTGGTTCTGGTGGGTACCTTGCTTCAAGCCAGGGTCAAATGACTACAAGTGACTGCTTCTATTCCGTAGACTCTGTGCAAAATTCAAATTTCAAAATCTAAAATAAGGACTAGAAGAATCATAGTGGAAAGTCTAGCTTAGTTTTTTTTTTGAACTGGAGTAAGTCCTTCAATGTTTTTGCTCTAAATTTTCTTTTAGAAAGTATTAACAGTTAATACTAAGAAGACAAAAGGGCTTTTTAACTAATAAAATGTCCTCTATACAACTCCTGTCCATCATGTTCCTTTGCACTACTAGATCCTGGTCCTTCCCCTAGGACTCTAGCAACTTGATTAGATTTGGGGTTCTGAGACTGCGGAGGAGAAGGACATATGTCACCTCCAGACAGCCTATGTAATGTGTATTCTAATGTTAACAAAGCTGAATGTGGAAATGCTATCCAGAGTTTATGTGGAGTAATGGAATACTTTAGACAGAAGAAACAGAAAGAGCAGTAAAAAAGAGAAACCTAATTTTAAGAACAATGTTACTTTCCTTATTTTAAAAGTATTGACAGTGCAAGCATTTACTCTTTGTAACCCTTCACTACTGTCTTTTATTACGAACTGCATTTAGTTTTATCTAAGTGGAAGAATATAGAGAAAGCTATGAAGAAGTACATTATATTCCTCAAGACTTCCTTGAGGAAGATGAAATCTAAAGGAGAAATGTAAGAAGTTACGATCCTATATATTAGAAATCTATAAAGAAGCCTAGGGTTTACTTAAAAGTTCTAGGAAATCAACTGAAAAGAATATGAATACATTATGCAGGAGTGCAAATTTGTCTGAAATCTAGTAGCAAGAAACGGTATGTATCACATGGAATCATTATGGTGATTTTGACCACTATTAGGCATACTTTTGATGTGAATTAGTGGCTGTTTATTAGGGGTGAATGATATACAAATCATAGTCTTCTAACGCCGTTGTTCCTATCTGAAAGGAGATTGTTTCAATGAAGTTTGTGTTTCACACAGCGGCAAAATCTAATGGAAGCAACCCTGAGACATTCTAAGTGTTGTGTGACTATGCAGTGTAAACTATTAACTGGTCAAGAGGTCATTTAGAACAAGATGGCATATATTGACATGATCGTGCTAGATCAAGTATCCTTGACTAATTCTCAAGGATCAGAAGAAAAAAGTACACGTCTCCCTTGAAAATCAACTTTTGATTGTTTGTACTGTTCAGTAGCAGAATAAGTAGGGTGGTAGCAGCAGGGTTAGGGGCAAATAGGTGTAGTAAATTTTATGGTTATGATTTTTCATGAAGTAGACTGCATATGCATATCAGACAGTCTGATAACATATTCTATACACAAAGTAAGCATCTGGGGTTATTGAGTCATTGCTCAGAGAGGGCAAAGTTAAAATATATGGCCATGATTCCTTTTCTCAGGTGTTTAGAAGTTTGGAATGAAAGGTACTTCAGCTGAGCTATAAGCTTTTTATTTTTTGTCACTGAATTTCCTAGCATTCATCTGCCACTAAAACATCCAGCATTTTAGAAGTCGTCATAGCAGCAACATTTCCTGTAATCAGCTTTATTTAGGAAAACTTAATGCCTACTTGCCTATAGATTCCAAAGTAAGGCCTCAGCTCCTACCATTACGCTCTGCTTATCTGGACTTCCTTCCTTCCTTTGGACAGGCCCCTCTATCTTTATTTATTCTTCCATCTCATTTTCCTTAGCAATAATTTAGGTTTACTTGTTATATTTTTTCTTCAACTGTATTACAATTAGGATTCTTTGACCTTTACTGAGATAAGGGACAGGGACATAAACCCACCATATTTTTGGTCTTTCTTTGCAGTCCACATATAGGAAGCAGGCAGAATCCATTTATATAGTCCAAAACTCTACAGTTGCTATCTCCTATGCAAAAAGCAACAGGCCAGTCCATGAAAAATTCAAGTTCACAGAACAGAGCAGAGAGTTGGGCTCGTACATATCCAGCTGGGCTAGGGTGAAGAGTGACCTTCATACTCTCTCTGTTCACAACTTAAAACTCCTTTACTGGAGCTGCTGTGGGAGCCATGTAATGGTTGAGGTGAATATTGAGTGGTTTAGAGCACTTGAGGCATACTAAAAACCATCACTGAGCATCTGTTTCCAAGAAAACAACTAGCAGGTATATTTTTTTCCTTGGAAGTATTCAGTTTGGTAGCAATAAATCTGCAATACTAATTCCACATTTCCCTCCAGTAAGAATAATAACAGTTTAGGAAATGCATAGATGTAGATTTTAAAGCACTAAGAAAAGATAGCATTTAAAGAGAAATGGATTCTAAACCTAACTATAGTGAGGGTCATTTTTGTGGCTCATATGGAAAAAAGCAGATATCACAGAATCACAGAATGTTAGGGGTTAGAAGGGACCTTGAAAGATTATCTAGACACAGGCCTCCAACTAGACACTGTCCCATTGACCACAACTCTCCGACTTCTTCCCTTCAAGCAGTTCCCAATCCACCTCACTACCCGATCATCCAGATCACACTACCTCAGTTTAGCTATGAGGATGCTGTGGGAGATGGTGTCAAATGCTTTACTGAAATCCAGATAAACCACGCCCACTGCACCGCCATCATCTATCCACCTGGTTATGTCCTCATAAAAGGCTATCAGGTTGGTCAAACGTGATTTGCCCTTGGTAAAACCAGGTTCACTGCTCATAATGACCCTCTTGTCCTTGATATGCCCAGAAACAGCACCAAGGATAAGTTGTTCCATCACCTTTCCAGGGATGGAGGTGAAGCTGACTGGTCTGTAGTTAACCGGGTCCTCCTTCTTGCCCTTTTAGAAGACTGGAGTGACATTTGCTTTCCTCCAGTCCTCAGGCACCTCTCCTGTTCCCCATGACTATCTTGGGCCCCTTTACTTCTAGGAATATTCAGTACTTGTGGTAAGCAAAAACCTATGCCTGAATGCACTGCAGCTGAATTACATGAGACTTCTGCTGGTGATCTCTGCAGGAGCAGAGTAGCACCTTCTGTGGATGGTGCCAGACCCTAGAAAATATTTGGTGTCTGAAAAAAGCCAACAAGATGAAGGGGAGCAGTTTTGAAAGCACAGTTGCAGAACTGGAAGTATATGGGAACAGTCCCCACCTGTGAAAAGAATAATCGTGTTTAAACAGAAATTTCCTTGCTAGGCTTTGTTCAAAGAATAAAAGCTGTCAGCATTATGGCATACCAGTAGCAAAAGGAAAAAATCACCAGAAAAATCACAAAGCTGACAGAAAGGGTATGTCTATGGTTCCTGCAGAGAGCACTTGCCTCTATTTTCAATGAGAAATCAAAAACGTTTCCATTGCATTTTTAAAAAAGGTCAAAATCATATAAATGGATGACGAGAAAGTTCTAGTAATCAATGAAATAGGTCTTCCTCTCCAGCATAAGCTTCAGTCTTTCTACTCTTGAATGGGCTTGGAATAGAAACCTAATGAATTGGACTTTCACGTATCTTCCTGGGAGTTCTCCCTCAAACCCAGCCATTCCTTTTACTACTGTTTGCCTAATTAAACCCCTCTCATTTATGTCCCCCTCTACTGACTGCAGCTTGGAGGGGCTGTCTCCAGCCTCAGTCATCAGGTTAATAACTTGTCCCCAGATTGCTCATATCTGACTTTTTGCATAAGACTTTTTTTATTGGGGATTTGGGAAAAGAGAGTCATGAGACTATGGAGAGCTGTGATACAAGATTATGAATGCATTTATGTATCGCATTCTGATTTCAATTTCTGGTTCTAGATTAATCATAGAATCATAGAATGGCATAGGCTGGAAGGGACCTTAGAGATCATCTAATTCAACCTCCCTGTCATGGGCAGGGACGCCTCTCAACTAGACCAGGCTATTCAAGGCTCTTCCCAACTTGGCCTTGAACACCTCCAGGGAGGGGGCAGCCACAACATCTCTGGGCCATTTATTCCAAAGTCTTGCCACCCTCGTACTGAAGAATTTCTTCCTAAGGTCTAATCTAAATCTATTCTCCTTCAATTTAAACCCATTTCCCCTTGTCCTATCAGTGGACACTCTTGTAAAAAGTCCCTCCCCAGCCTTCCTGTAGGCTCCCTTCAGGTATTGGAAGGCAGTTATAAGGTCCCCCCGGAGTCTTCTCTTTTCCAGACTGAACAATCCCAGCTCCTGCAGCCTGTCCTCGTAGCAGAGGTGCTCCAGCCCCTGGATCATCTCTGTGGCCCTCCTCTGAGCATGGTCCAACAGATCTATGTCTCTCTTATGGTGAGGACACTAGAACTGGACACAGTATTTGAGGTGGAGTCTCACAAGAGCAGAGTAAAGCGGGGAATCACCTCTTTTGACCTGCTGGCTACGCTTGTCTTGATACATCCCAGGACAGGGTTGGCCTTCTGGGCTGCATGAGGGCACTGCCGGCTCACGTTGAGCTTCTCATCTATCAACACCCCCAAGGCCTTCTCTTTAGGGCTACTCTCAACCCACTCTGTGCCCAGTTTGTATTTGTGCCTGGGATTAGCCCGACCCAGGTGAAGGACCTTGCATTTTGACTTGTTGAAGCTCATGCAGTTTGCACTGGCCCGTTTCTCAAGCCTATCAAGGTCTCTCTGGATGGCATCTCTTCCCCCGAGTGAGTCCACGGCACCACACAGCTTGGTGGCGTCAGCAAACTTACTGGGGGTGCACTCAATGCCATCATCCATGTTGCTGACAAAGACGTTGAACAGCCCTGGACCCAGAACAGACCCCTGAGGAACACCGCTTGTCACTCGTCTCTATGTAGACATTGCGCCATTGACCACAACTCTTTGAGTGTGACCATCCAGCGAGTTCTTAAGTGAAATAGGTGGTTTCAACTTGCATGTCACTCACTTTTTACTACCTTAGAAGACCTCTAGACTCTCAATGATTAATTTTATTTAAGTTTTTATAAATTGGAGTAGATAGGATATGGCAGCATGTCTTCTGCTTTCCTGATTTGAAATGCAGGAGTCTTTCCTGGCTTAGACTAAATCAAGCGCAAAGCCATGGCACACATATTGACGATTTTGGATTGCCTGTGATCGGCACAGTGTAAATGTGCATCAAGGCAGTACTAATTATGAAACCCACTGCTCTTCTTCATTCTAATCCCAAATGAAAATTTTTCATAAATAATATTTGAGGTTAATACAACTATGTGAATACACAAATATTTTATCAACAATCAATTCAGCTACCAGATAGTGGTAGTTTACCACTGCTTAGGCACTATTGGAGATTTTCCCTTGGAAGTCACATTTTCATTAGACTTTAATATAGAGATATAATTAATGGATAGCTGTCACAGCTGCTCTATCTGGTGATTCACTGAAAGATGTCTGAAAACCAAAATGTATTGCAAAAGTGCCAGCTGCAAGTGGCAAACTGGAAAGATGACATGTTAAATTATTAAATGAAAAATGATTGACTATGCTTTGTAATATGCATTCAGATGAATATTAAGTTATTGAATTACTGTCCATGGTGATGAAGAAGCTGCTACAAAAGACCCAATCTTCAAAACTCTCTCCTCTCTCTATCACAAGTTTTAAGGGCAGGTCTATAGTGCAAGTCCAGGTCAGCACAGACAAAACAACCACTGCCTGTCCACTTACAAAAATCCTTTGCTTATGCCAGGATGCCTTTTTCAATTATATGATGAAGTTCTTTCTCTTGGGAAGGTGAAACCCTGCCTGACTCGGAGAGAGTCTGAGCTGTATTTTTAAACACTCTCTAGAGAATACAGCACCGGGCACTCCTTGAGCAGAAAGGCAAGGTATTGTCAGATGTTTGCTTGTGTACCAGACACGATTCTGCTGGATGACAGTTCCTCCATACAGGTGCAAAGTTTACCAAGTTAACTATCATCAGACTTCAAGCTGTTGATACAAATGAGCTCGAGGTAGTACTAGATGGTTAGGACTAGCTAGAGATCAGACAAGACACCAAAATAAACCAGCCCAGTAAAAGATGATGGTGCTTACAGAGTTAAATTGATGCAAAATATGATTTTAAAAATGAAAATATAATACAGCTATAACTCTTTTTTTTTTCCTTTTGATACACAGCAAACATTCACAAAGATTACTGTATTTATTATGAACAAAATAACAGAAAATGTCTAAATGAACATCTTAATAGCTTTGGACATGTTGTTATATAACAGTCAAAACCAGATGACTCTTTTGGCCATTTCCAAGTTTTAAATTTAAATTTATATTAATTGCCAAGCTATAAATTTAATTTTATATTATTAATTTTATACAATAGTACCTGCTCTGCAGCTGAGAATTTTTATTTTATCTTTCAGTGGATGAATAAGAGATTCTAAAATGATGGTGGATTCCTGAACTGATACTTAAAATTCTTTAATTGATATGTACTTTTTATAGTAATGATTTTGAACAGGCATATTAAACAAATAAAAAGAGATGGCAAGGATTATCTACATGTATCAGTGCATTAATATATCTCTTGATAGAACAAGAGCAAAAATAGACTGTAAGTTTTGTTTTCTTGGATGGTGACAGTGTTGAAATTAGAACAGTTAGCTTGATAAAAAATGGTAATTGTTTTGTTAGTTTTAGACAAACTAAAACCAAATAATTTTCTCAAAGTTATAGAACTAGAAGACAGCAGAGTTAAAATGATCCTTCAGGTTTTTCTTCAGTCTACTGAGTGGAAGTCAGCTCTACATGCCCAACTCTGTGAGCATGCAGCACCCTCCCATACAGGTGTCTGTCTGGAGAGGATATCCTATGTCGGAGAAACTTGATAGGAGAAACAATAGGATCTAGGGGAAGAAGTATTACTGAGAGAACAGAACAAAAGTACAAAAGGCAGACTGACGTCCCAAATACCTTGTACCTCACTGGGTCTGTACCTGGTCAAAGGCACATGCCTGCAGGAAGCCAAGGGCAGGCTACAGTATTAGGGGCTTAGAGTTTGGATAAACTCCAAAGAAAGAGTCACAATGAGCAAATGACTAAATAAAAGAAACATGGGCGGAAATGGAGAGTTTAATAAATTAGGGAAAAATTAAGAAAGCAAACCGGTAGAAGATATTTAAAAGGAAAAACATGACAAAATAGGCACAATATACAATAAAAATATGTAAAGGTTAAACGGCTAGAAAAAGAGGGAATTAGTGCATAATTTAATAAATTATGCAAAAAACCTTTGCACTGTTTCCTTCCTTTCTCATTCTGTCTAGGATTTTTCTAACTAGCTCAGCATTTGAAACCTTTGGTTTTGCATTTTTAGTGATGTATTTATAGTGGCTTTATTTTGGGTATTATGTGTTATAAATATTAAATAAGTATGATAGCAAGTGGTTAATAGCCTCTGATACAATGACATTAGGCAGATTAGCATATAGCTGTTACCTACTAATTCATCATCAGTGGTCGATCTGCAAATATTTCAGCAGCCACCACTGAGGAAGATAAAGAACATGTTGTATAGATTTTCCTTCTCTAAATAGGGGCCTGGGTAAAGTCCATGGCAGATAATCTGTGGTCTAGGGCAGACACTGCTTATTCCTGAATTAACAACATCTTACAAGTCTGATAAAGAGAGCCTTTATCTGCAGAGCTATCAGTCTGATGTCTTTAGCGTGTGCTAAGATCATTTAAAGTGTGAAGTGGGGGAAAGGAGAAGGAAACAGGATGAACAGAGATGAGGTAAAGGAAGGTTATGAGGTTGATAAACAGTTTAACTGTTTAAGCAGCCCTGTGGTCAAGTGGAAGGAAAGTTGGGCTTTTTATATATGTTAAGAAAAACCCCTCAAAAAAGACAAGTTTAAACCCTATTTCTGAAGATATATCTAATAAGACTTACAGAGAAGAAATATCCTAATAAATCCATGACTAAGAGTATCTGTAAAACTGTTAAAGCTGCAAAATCCTCTTAAAATGGCCCAAAACCGGATGTATTAATAGCATGATGCCGTACCCTCATTGTTCCTGTAACCTTATGATTGCAGTGACATTGCCAGAGTGTAAGCAAGGGCAGCTGTAAACTTTTCCATGTTGAATAAATTTTCTGTTCTCAGTTACTACGGGGATTTCCCAGTCTGAAATCTACAGGATACAGGTGACCTGGTTTTTAGTGCAGGGTGGCTGAGCCTGCCGAGCTCTGCATAGCCGTGCTGGCACTACGCAAACCTGGCTGTTTAGAGCTGGGCAAAGCATCTCCCTTCAGCACTGCAGTGAGTGTCTAAAATGATGGATCACTCCAGGAACATGGGTTCCTCTCAAGGCAGGCAGCCCAATTCTAGAATCCCAGCAGGAGCTCTGCTCCTCCATCTCTTTTAGTACTGGTGTAGTGAAGGTTACTGAAGCTGGAGCCTAGAGCAGATCCTTGTGAAAAGACTCACTGAAGGACATTTGAGAGGTGAGAGAAAACAGATGTCTGGGATTAATCAGGAGGTACTTATCGAAAGACAGCCAGGATGGAATGGGAGCTGTCCCCCACACAGCTCAAGTGGGAATAGGGACTTACTTTTAAGCACAAATACAGTTGAGCCATGTCCTTTAGGCTTGGAGAAAGCCAGCCAGTCTGAAACACAGAAAGTCTATTACTTTTTCCTATTTTAACTACACCTCCTCTTCAGCAGTCAGTACTTCTACCTTGGAAGAGCACCCGCACCTCTATGCCAACTTTCAGTCTGGTATATATTAAACCAATGGAGATAGACATCTCCAAGAAATTGATTTTATAATGAAAGTAGTGCAGCACTAAATGTAGTGGAACTCCAGAATGGCTTTCCAATTGATAATAAATAACTCAATTTTCAGCCCAGTGGTGATAAAGTATTTAGCAGAAATAATTCCCGTACTCAGTAGAGACTAAATTATTTGCCTTGCCTTGCCTTGCCAGGTGAGGGAGTGGAAATCAGAGTGTACTTCTCATCCTCAGAATGCAGTTTAAAGGAAAAAAGAGCAGTAGCAGATAATACTTGTGGGTCCAGGAGGAAAACAAGACAGACAGCCACTGCAACAGTTCTCTGTAGAATAAACGGCATTTGCTAAAAGAAGTGTTGCAGATGGTTGGACTTGATGAACTTGGAAGTTTTTTCCAACCTTGATGATTCTGTGAATTTACCAATCTCACCTTCCACAAAAGGGAAGTTAGAAGAATGCTGTGTGTTTCTCATGACAGTATGTTTGAAGGTCCTGTAAATGTATTTCCCCAAAAGACTTTATTGAGCCTTGTCTGTCTATGCTGACTGCTAACTTGAGTAATGAACTCGAGGATTTCAGTGAAGGTTTTGGTGCCAGAATGTGCTACTCACATGTGGCAGATACAAACTCTCTTAAAGGGTTAAAAATCTGAGATCGACAATGCTGAATGAAAGCTCTTCTTTCTCATCACAGATCTAGCAATTTAACTTTAGTCATTAAACTTATGATATTCTATGAAATTGCAATACTGTGGGCCTCCCTACCAATATCTGTCTTCCTGTATCAGTCCAAAATCTGTAGGTCAAATTAATTTTTGTAAAAGAGATTGGTTTTGTCCTTTTCATTTGGCTCAGTTAACCTTCATGAAGGTTCAAGAAGCAAAAAGACAGCAAAGAATAAAATGCTTCATTCAGCCTGTAAATATTGTAAATCACATTTATAAATTGAAGTTTTTTATGTTACCATTCTCCATTAACTTTTAAATAAACTGACATATTGGTAATGCACACCTCTGTACATATATGTGCAACGGACCGTTTCACATTTAAGGACAGATAATTTACTAATATTTATTCCTTTAGAAAGATATTACCTAGCAAAATTCAGTAGAGGATAAGAACACTCCAGTGCACATTTCATGTTTATATTACATTCGTAGCAGAGTGAAATTAAATAGAACAGTAGGTCTTTGAATTTGGATAACTAAGATTCCACTTTGTCATTCTTAATGTCTGTCAAAGAGCACTATCAGTTTGAAAAGCTTATTTTTGTAAAATATCTTTGCATGAAAAGAAACAAAAGCATTGGCTGGATATGCATCACACTTTCCTGGTTATTTTTAAAATTTAAGACTGTCATTGCTCTGCTCTATGTTAGTATATAATGTTAGAGAATTGTTATGCAGTCCTTCACTTTCAAATTCCCATGTAACAGAATAATGCTGCAATATTCACATTTCATATACATTTGTAGAGTATTATTCTTCCTTTCACATACTACAGAAATGTACCTAAATATGTCTGTCGCTCTGAACTGCTACAGACTTTTTTTCCTTTTGGATCCTATTTGAATTAGCACACTTCAAATCTGTTACTGGAAATAAAAGCCTTCTGTTTTACTTCTTTCAAACCAGCCTTGATTTAAGGTCAACATCACAGGATAATGCATCCCTTAGGGAGTTCCCCACTGCAATGCAGAGTTTTGCTAAGATCAGACAGGCTGTGCCCTTGGCCATTCGGGAATCCCCAACTAGTAATTTAGCTTACAAGCCATTCTATTCATGCCTTTAATCAATGGCTTCTTTTTTTCCCAGGCTAATGACAACCTTATGAAGCAGTATTTCTCTCCTGTCTGTAAGCAAAAGACAATTAACCATAGCTAGAAAAGCCATTGACACAAATATATCATCAAACTTGTTTTGTGGTCTTAAACCATGGATACAAAAGGTGTCATAAATGATTTCATTGTTAAACCATTTAGATATTAGATTTACTAGGAGACAGGCTAGCAAAAGCAGCTATAATGTTTAAAGCAGGACTTGATCCTGAGAGATGCAGACCAGCTGCAGCATCCATTGACTCTGCTGAAAATCCTGCAGGTCTGTCTTTCTCTCTCAGTTTGGCACATCATGGCTCTGTGTTTCTAGTCAGCATCGTGCAGAGTGGGCACAAACAGCACTTTAAATATACGTGTCTCATAAAAGCACCAATCTAATACTTAACAGAGCTGTGCATTTTTCCTTAGCAAATGTGTTTCGTCAGCCTCTCCTGGATCATGTTTTCAAAGTATCTACTTTTACTGAGACTATATATATAAAGCCTTCTGGGAAACTCAACCCAAAATCTTCTGTTGTGCATTACATGAGTTACTTTTACATTCTGAGCAAATAAATACTCTATTAGTATTTCATAAGGCTGATACAGAAAAATAAGTACACCTAGTACTCATCTCATACTTTATATATTTGCATACTTACATTGTATAGGTAGATGTGTATATGTAGACATGCATTTCTCTTACAATGCCAGCAAAATTTGTAAATAATGAACTTCCACAGATTTCACACTAATCAAATTACTTCTTGCTAATAGGTATCCATGGAGGCTGCTCCCCAGGTTTTCTAATTTCGCTCATTATGTTCTCTAATTTTTCCAGAGAGACAACTCAAGCAACTATTTGATATACAACGGCTGTACCCAGCTGGCTTTCACTCGGGCAGTTGCTTTGATACAGAATCACTTGATGATTCTCATTACTTCAGATAAATTATTCAGAAACTCCCAGATGCAGTGTCCTGCAGTTTACTAAGCTATAAGAGAGTTTTGCTGAAGTGTGATACTTTTATATCACAAACAAATCTGAATTCGAGAGTATTATATACTCCCAATAAGCCAAAAGAAACCATGTACTGGGTCACCGAGTTACAATTACACATTAACATTATTTCTCAAAAAGAGAATTGAAAAAAGCTAATAAAATACATATATTACAAAATTTCCTCTTTACCTGCAGTGCTTAAACCACCACAGTACTGAATCTAGTACTCCCTATCCCAGCTGATGTTACGTAGTTATGCTAGTTATATAGTTATGTAGTTATAGTTATGTTCTATCCCAGCATAACCATATTGCCTTTATGAACAAAACACTCAAGAGATTCCAGAAAATATTTTCAAAGCCACAAAATGAAGCCAGAAACCTACTGCCCCAAAAATCTGCCTGTTATCCACCTCCTACAGAGCTCTTCAGTAGCATGGCATCAACGGGAGGTTGCAAAAGAATTGAGATAAAGGACAAGTGTAAAAGGCTTTTTTGTGCCTTGTGAAATAGAAGACAGGTAAAGACTCTTGCTGTTGCATCAAGCTAATTTTGTGGGAGATCTTGCACTAAACCAATTTTTCTGGCAATTCCCCACTCTGGTAGGATGCCCCAAGACCTATAAATGAGAAGGCTTTCACTGGAGCTTGTGAAGACTGAAGTGGGAAGTATCTCACTTACTTCAAAGACCCCTGTGTCATTCTCTCTCAGGGTCAATGCTCACTCGTTCACTTTACAGCTGCCTGTGAGGACAAGGGTGTAAAGGACAGGGAAGAAAAATACATCTGATTTAGCATAAAAGCTAAGGGTGAGATGAAACACCCTTTGGAGGTGCCTACAGCTACAAAGAGCCCACGGTGTCCAGCTCTGGATTTCAACATCCCAGTTCTCCATTTCTAAATTGGGTGAGCTGGTTTCATTTCTGTGGTGTAACTAAATTCAACTAATTAAGCTGAGCTGCTGTTACCACGCATGCCTAAAGACTCTATTTCAGAATCAAGATGACTGTATTAACTCTCTTTCTGGCTTTATTTTTTAGCATGGTTTTAGTCCATTTCACTGGTGGATAAAAGTATGCAAATAGTCATCTTAAAGGATCAAACAAAATAAAGGTAAATAAAATTTGTCACACATTCCTTCTCAAGATCTTGTGATTCTGAAGTCACCTTCCTGAGTCTGAGATATTGATTAAAGAGTCTGAAAGCTTATTCCAGATAATCAAATCAAAGCTGCCTGTGACAACCTGAAGAACAATCTCATAATACTGAGTGATAAAAAGGCAAATGAATTTTAATCTCCATAAATGCAAATAAATGGACAAAGGGAAAAATAACCTTAACTGTGCATACACATACATACATAATGATGGGCTATAAAATAGTTATTACCACTCAGGGAAAAGATCTTCAAGACACCAGCTCTGTGGTATTCAAAAAGCAAACAGAATGTTAGCAATCTCATGAAAGGAATTGAAGCTAAAAAAGAAAACACCATTATACCATTAATAGTGCCATCACATCCCAAGTACTGCATGTAGTTCTGGTCACTCAACCTGAAAAACATGTAGCAGAGGTGCAGAGGGGGACAGTCACTGTCCTCAGGGGCTTGGAAGAATTTATTTGCAAATGGGAGATTTAGTGGACTGGGATTCTCCTGCTGGACAGATATCTCAGAAACAGATTTTACATATATATATATATATATATAAAATCTATCAGAAACAGATATTATAATGGTATATGATATTAATAATGGTATAGATAAAGTGCAAAGAGAAATACTATTTATTAGCACTTTTCATAATAAAAAAACCCCAACATGATTACTTAGTGAAAATATCAGCAAGGAGGCACCCAACAAAGAAAAGGTTTTTTTAATGTAGTTTTGTTCTGTACTTTTCCCGCCCCCAAGGACACGTAACTGAACTGTGGATGTCATTCCCTCAGGAGGCTGAGAAAGAGAAAAGGTTAAATGGCTCTAAAAAGGAATTAGACACATTTATAAAGGACAGTCAAGCACAGCGATCCTTAGGCAGACTCCATCTCAGAGATTCTTAAAAGTTAGTGAGAGGTAGGAAGTAGGAAGGTGTGAGAAGAAGATTATGTCTGCTTTGTTTCTTGTAGTTTTCTCCCAACCATCTGCTCCGAGTGGTACTTAGAGACAGGATACAGGTTAGGCAGAGAGCTATTCTGAGCCAGTAAAGCAGACCTTATGTTCTTACTATGTTTTCCTCACTGTTTATAAAGTAGGAATTTATCTTTATTCAGCACAAGGTCCAAATTGCTTTCAGCTACAGAATCACAACAAAGAACTCCAGAATTCTAATTCTAATAATTCTAATTTTAGAATTTTAATTAACTCTAATTCTCAATCTCATTCTAGTTTTCTGGTCAATATTACTCATAATTTTAGATCAAAAAGACTACCACAGTTCATCATCCAGATATGTAATAAAACCTTTTGTAGGACTATACTTTCTAAGTTTTGAATGAAGTCCATGGAAACTACCAGCACTGAATATGCCTGAAAGAACTGCAGTGTGTAGACTCACTTTTATTCAACCTTAGTGCATTATTTTGGCTCTGAAGCTTCCAGCAAGTCATCTTTCGTTATCTTCCAGGAAAAAATTCTTTATGCCAAAGGACATTACAAAGGAAAAATAAAACTATGATAAAGCCCACCACACAAGCAACATTCTGTAAAATCCAAGGTGAGGTAGGCAATCCATATTCATTTCAATTGAGTTTTAGCCATACGGGCTTTTAATTTTAGCAGTAGCAAGGAATTTTGCATCTCTTGTCAGGGATTTTCATCACAGTATGACAAAAATCCACACTGTATGAGCGATGCAGCCTAGGAACACCTGATCACAGCTATCCTTTCAGTTCAACTCCTTTGATGAGCAATTCCCAAAGGCAAGGTTTTAAGTTTGTGGAGAAAATATATTTCTGGCATTAAACTCAAAGACTTAAAGTGATGGGAATACATTAAATAGAAGGAGAAACTCCAAGAAAAAATCCACAGTTCTTTTCACCAGTTTAAAGCTTATCTTGTTTTCCTTGGTGTTGTAAAATTCTGTGTGCATGAATATATGCAAAGCTGAACTAGCATTTGGCCACACATAATGTTTAAGAAATAAGAACTGAGACTCAGTTCTCAGTAGGATGAAATCCATGGTGGCACCTCAAAATCAGCACAGGTCTGTACAAAATCTCAGCTGATGGGCACTGAGTCATATGAAAGGCAATGTACATCAGCAAAAGCTGAGGGGCAATATTCCCAGTTCAAACATCTCCTCTCAGTTGCACATGATAGTAATGAATTTCGATATTCTGCTTTTCTTATATAGCTCCCTTTGGCAACATCAGCGGGAGATTTGCATACATAAGGAGAGCAGAATAGCAAAACAGAATCCGTGACTCAGAAGTTATGGTGATTACAATGGTAGATTAGGTCAATAGGACAAGAGATGAGCATTCTTTCACTATTGCCCAAAGTATAAGCATTGAATTGACCGCAGTAATAACTGTGAATGCACTCTGAAATATGTGCAAATTCATTATCTCTCCATAATATTGCACATACAACAGGACCATAAGGCACAATTAACATTTTTATGCAAGTCTTCTTTTAGGGAACAAAGGTATTTGTTTTGCAAAGCAAGACATTATATAAATATCAGCTCCACCTTTCCTCTAGAAATGAAAAAATTTTCTTACTTTTTTTCCAAAGCCTTCTGTGTTTGTAATAGCAATGCCTAACTTTATTACTATGACAATAACAGGGCACACTTGCTTTCCCACAAAAGGACTAAGAACCTGCCATTATGTCTCTTTATCAGATTAAGAGCTGAGCAACAAAAGATATCCTGAACACACTGAATGTGTGCTTTCTATCAGGGATATTACGAAAAAATATCCCAAGAGAAGAAAAATTTTTACAGTTTTGTGAATCTCAAGAAGAAATCATCAGCAGAACAGTAACTCAGAAATGATGGCTGGCAGAGAAATGTAGGGGAGTGGTGGTTGATCTCGCTTTTTTTAAGTGTCTCAGTAATCATGAGAAGAAAGCCAGCACACACGTAACTTGCCCATCAGTCATTAATTGTTAGCAACCGATGCTTCAGTCATTCAAAAACCATTAGAAGTGAAAGAAGGAAAACTTATCACAAAGGCATACACAATTCAGAATAAACACGGTGTTTGCCCACAAATTTTAAATGTGGATTGCACCACTAGAACACATATTGTTCTCTCTGGAAAGAATATTCGTAAAGATATAATTACAATATTTGATGTTGCATAAACAAAATCTCAGAAAGTACACTCCTCATCTGAATAGGGAGCCCTTCAATAATGGGAACCTATACAGGGGAAAAGGCAAAACCTCCTTCTTAAAGATGACTTATCTTTCCACTTAATCCAATGCTCTTCAGTGGATTTCAACAGAAGTCATTCAGTGGGTTTTGAAGAAGTCTCCAGTCATCTTTTACTAATTCAGAGTTTATCTGGGCTCCTTAAAAAAACCCACAAATCTTTAGAGTTTTTTCAATATTTACCTAAAAAATATTAGCAACAAGATTTGCCAGCTCTCTTCTTCTGTTGTACTAGTGTCAGTTATAATCTTACTGATGCTAAAGTAAGAGATGAAAGCACATTTATTACCTCCCTTCATCCATAAAAATTCATTCTAATTCTGATTTTGCCTACCTAGTAATAGTGTTGATAGATTTGGGGGCCAGTTAGCTCAGTTAGTTAGAGCATGGTGCTGATAACACCAAGGTCATGGGTTAGATCCCTATTGGGTCCCTATGTGTTGCCTCATCTAGTTAAGAGTTGTCCCTGCCCATGACAGGGAGATTGGTTTAAATGATCTCTAAGGTTCCTTCCAGCCTAGGCCAGTCTATGATTCTATGACTAAATTCTTCAGTTCTTTACTAGCACAAATGTTCCTTAAACTAACAACTTAAGTTGTTTAGGATTAAGATTGGGGGGAACAGATTATTTGCTTTTACTCCTTGCTAGACCAAATTCCATTCTTTTTAACCAGTCAGAAAAACAACAGAGAATTAAAGCTGGGTATAATGAAATATTAATCCAATACCATTTACTGAAATATATAACTAGGAGTATATATTTCTATTCAACATTGCCTGTTTAGTTTACTCATAGAAATTTACATGATAACAAATATATTGTAGCTACAATCAGGATTATTTTTTTTACAAAAAAGTGATTTGCAAATTCCAGCAATCAGCGTAGCAAGCAGCAAGTAGGAGATAATGTTCTAGTTACCATGATCATTTCACTAGGCCAACAAAAGTCCAAAATCACAATTTAACTTCCCAAAAATTAACACTCACATTTAATGAATGATGTAAACTACTCACTAGGTGTCAAATACGGCACTAGGAGACCACACATCATAGGGAAGCATGAGAACAGAAGCATGGAGGAGTAAAATTAAACGTGATAAAATTCTTCAAGAATTTGAAAAAGTAATACATGAAAGGGATAAAACACAGGAAGTTCAGACAATTTTGAAAATGTGTACCCTATGTCATGAACAGGTATTATACATCATGTCTTCAGCAGTTGGGAAAGCCATACAATTAAAGGTCTTTTCATTCCATTTTTCAGTACTCATCAGAGCAACAGTGTACAGTCTTGGATATTAATGTACAGCTTGCAAATATAGGAATAATCTTGAGTTGTGAAGAGGCAAAAAAAAGTCAAACAGTGGTGTGGACAGAAGACTCAAGCAGAAATAGAATAGCACAGAAAGTGACCACAGAAAACTCAGGACTATAAAAGTACATGGAAACATCAGTCTCCTTGACCAAAACAGACCACTAGAAAAAAGTGTCACTTTTAGTGAATACCAGTGGAGGCTACAACCTGCAACAGCATAATGGCTCTCATTAAACCTACTGAAAAAAACATGAAAAGCTTGGAAAGTCTAAAAAAATCACCTGAACCCCAAACCACCAATGATGGCAGAGCTTTCCCACTTCCACAGCTGAACCACAAAGAAATGAAATTATTTTAGTCCAATGGAGGAACCTAGGGGATCAGTTCCAGTCATAAATCCTTAAAAGGTGAATGTCTGAGTACAGAAGATTTATAAGTCCCAAAATAGCTAAAGATGATATTGTTCTATCTGTAATGGTGGAAATTTCTAAAAAAAATTACATAAATTGAAGAAAAATGGTTGGTCAAGCAAAAGGCACAGAATGAAGAGCATGAGCTCCATCTTGTGAGAGCAGTGGCTGCACATGACCATGATGGATCTATCACAGGTTGCTGTAGTATCTCTAAAAGTGTTTCATTAGGAAAATGTTATATGAGTATTATGGATGCTTTTTGGACAGAAGGAACAGGACTATTAGATATGGATAGAATGTTTCTATTTTTGTAATAAGAAATCTGGCATCACTGAATCTTAGAGGAGTTAAAAAAATGCAGAATTCTGTTCTTCTGTAGGAGAAAACCTTGCTCCCACAAGTAAGTGTTCTATTATAGAGAAGGCAAACTATAATTATAAATTCCATAAGCAAAAATTTTTCTTGTAAAAAGGGAAAACCATGGTCTACTTAAGAGAAAATACATTAAAAAAATCCATCTGGGATTGAAAGAGGAATAAGATGTCTGCTAATTTTAAAAAATAATTCCAACCTTCTTTTACACCTTTACTCTGCACCCCCAAAATAGCAAAACTTTTGGGCAGAGTGACTCATGTCTTTCATGATGCTGTCAGAGCTGAAAGATGAAATCAAGATTTCTAAAACTAAACCAGTTCTCACATTTTTCAAAGTCCATTTCAGCAAAAGTATGCTGAAACAAAGTCCAGCAGAGGCCAGTACATTTTAACTATACAGACAAAAGGAGCTGTAGCTTCTGAGTTATTTCCAGAGTCAAGCAGAAAACATTATCAGTGCCAGTATAGGAAAGGTATAGATTATCAACAGTTGTTAATGTAGATGAGATGAGATAATTTCTCAGACAAAATTGCTAGTTACCATTTTTGACATTAAGATAAGAGCCTTTTCCGCTCCTTCATATACCAGAAGGAAGAAGATCATAGAATCATAGAACAATTCAGGT
>NW_009726744.1:0-2021 GCF_000703405.1 Apaloderma vittatum
GGAGCTGGGATTGTTCAGCCTGAAGAAGAGAGGACTCCGGGGGGACCTTATAAGTCCTTTCCAATACCTGAAGCGAACCTGCAGGAAGGCTGGGGAGGGACTTTTTACAAGAGTGTGCACTGATAGGACAAGGGGATGTGGGCTTAAGTTGAAGGAGAATAGATTTAGATTAGATCTTAGGAAGAAATTCTTCAGTACAAGAGTGGCAAGACTTTGGAATAAATTGTCCAGAGAAGCTGTGGCTGGTCCCTCCCTGGAGGTGTTCAAGGCCAGGTTGGACAGAGCCTTGAGTAGCCTGATCTAGTTGAGAGGCGTCCATGTCCGTGACAGGGAGGTTGGACTAGATGATCTCTAAGGTCCCTTTCAGCCTAGGCCATTCTATGATTCTATGTCCTTTCCTGTGTTTCTTTTCCTGACAGCATAGTTCCAACTCAGTTCCTACTTACACGGATGCTAATCCACATTTCCTGATTGTCCTTGCTGTCCTTCCTGAAGCTTTTCCAATTCCTAGATCTTTTTTCTCCAATTTATCCTCCCAGGTCAGAGTAATTGGAACATGTGAGGGCTTTATCTCACTGAAACATTGTACAGAATGAAACAATGAAACCATTTCACAGAATCAGATGATGACATTGCCCTGTGGATTCCCATACACTTCCTTGCCTTTGGAAGTAGATCATTAATAACAACTCGTCGGGGTGTGATTATCCCACCACTACTACTTTCTCACATTACAGCATTTTTAGATAACCCATACTTCCCTGGCTTGCCAAGATTACATTAAGTAACACCTGAAGCATCACTAAAGCCAAAGTACCTGACTTGAATGCTTCTTCACACTTGCCAAATGTGTATTATCCTGCCAGAGGAAGAAATGAATTGATAGATACATGCTGGCAATTGTTTTCTTGCACAATTCTAGGTGTCTACAGTTTTTCTTCTGGCACTTTTGCTGGAACTGAAGTTACAGAGACTTGCTGATAAATCCATGGCTTTTCCTCACCTACATCAGCAGGTAATAAAACTGCTTTTTTTGAACCCCAGCAGTGCTCGAGGAGTCCATTTCAGCCAGGCCTTGGCAAGTCTTAGGAGGGAGTCCATGAGCCACTGCTGACTTGATAGTACCTAACTGATCTTTCCTTAGTCTGTTCTCGGAGTGTAACAATTTCTGTGTGGATTCAAGTGCTTCATCTGCCTGGTTGTAGTTCGAAGTGACAACTGAAATACAAAAAGACTTGATGAAGACTCGATGAACATTTATTCTTTGCCTATTATGTCTCACTCTGTGTATTATTGCCATTATTAAATGCTGCTTATGTTTTTTACTTTTTTTTTTTTTAGGTTACAGCTCTTAAATCTTCCTTTTCCTACGTTTAATTTGAAAGTGCCAGTAAAGCCAATCACACTTTACACCCTTGCTACGTACTTCCTTCTTCATTTTTAGTAGCTCCTGAGTTTTAAATTTCCCAGAGATGGACAGGGATGACAGCTGAGGTGCCCCATCCTGCTCAGTCGTGTTTGCCAGGCACCATGAGGTTGTAGTGGGGTGGGGGCCGATCTGTTCTCCCAAATAACAAGCAATAGGACAAGAGAAAATTACCTTAAGTTGCACCAGAGGAGGTTTAGATTGGATATTAGGAAAAACTTCTTCACAGAAAGGGTTGTCAAGCACTGGAACAGGCTGCCCAGGGAGTCACCATCCCTGGAGGTGTTTGAAAGATGTGGTGCTTAGGGACATGGTTTGGTGGGTTAATGGTTGGACTTGGTGATCTTAGAGGTCTTTTGCAGCTGGAAGGATTCCCTGACTCTGCGCTGAGCAGCCCTAGCTCTGGGGAAACAGAGGCAACACGGGAAGGATCGTTTCAGAAGGCAGTCTATTTTGTTGTATTTTTTTTTAAAAAATCCCACTGCAACAAGCAGATGTTTAACTACCCGTATGCCACCGGTTTTCAAAATTTATCTCCTCACTCCTATTTTTTTGCCCACCGGGAATAAAGCAACCCCGGCCGGCCCATAACATC
>NW_009726745.1:0-16240 GCF_000703405.1 Apaloderma vittatum
TTCCAACCCAAACCATTCAATGATTCTCTTTTTTTATGATTCTATGATCTTCAGAAAACTGCCCGTGATACTCAACACTTGCTTGGGGCAAGGCTGGGTTGAGTGGTGCTGCCAGGTCTATGGTCTCCTATGTTAAATCAAACCAGAAGGATTGATTGCCTGCTTAGGGTGACCTTATCCAAGCTGTGGGGTGCTGGTATCCTGCTTGGCTGCACTGAGCCGGCTTCTCTCTGAGGGTGCTTCCTTTTCTGGCCTTGGGCCCTGCCTTAAATAAATACATAAACTTAGACATAACCATAACCTGCTATGGAGCCTTCCTGACTGCTTTTCTATCACAATGTGGGACTAAACAAGGGGAAAAAAAAGACTGTGTTGGGGTGTCTGGAAGCTTGCTCATTTATTTGAAAAGAAATTGGTTTTCACCCTTCATGTGTAATGTGAAATGCATCTTTTTGTTCCAGCATCCTGTGAGGCGATGGCCTCGCTGTGTTCTCACTGTTTGTTGGCTGCTCTTACCCAACAACAGTGCCTCCAACACAGCTATTTGGCCATGTGGTCAGTCAAATATGCGCTCTCTCTTTTGGGGAAATCGTTCTAAATTACAAAGTCACATCCAGATCCAGCAAAGATTGGTATAATTAAGAGGTAGGAAAATGGAAAGTGAGGAGCAGTTAGAGTTTGCTTTGCCCTTTTTCTTCTTTAATTTAAACTTCTAGTTTTCTTCAGATGTTGGTTATATATACCACACCCCCGTCCGAAGGGTAGAATCAGAGTCTGAGAAAATTTATGCTTCCATCATGGACAGAAACTGAAAGAACAACCCAAATCTTTCAAAATGAGGGGCTCTGAAAAGGAAAATCTTCTTATTACTGTGTTTGGACAGCTTTGGATTTGGGGTTTATATCAAGTGGACTGTGAATTTAAGATTGCATCACAACTGCAATCATGGACCCAGATTCAGGTCTCAGATCTGGAGCTGAGATTCTCCACAGAGCTGAGTCATTTTAGGAAATCAGCTCTAAACTCTTCCTAATAGTACTGGATTCCTGAAAGCCCTGAACCCGCTTTCTGAAAGCCACTGTCATGGGAAACAACTCAACCACCCAAACTGTGACATCCAGAACCATCTGCAGATAATTTCCCTAGAGATGAATCTAGCTGGGTGAATACAGCCAGAGCAACAAAAAGCTGACAAATAAGTGTTATGTGAAGCAAAAGATGCAGAGGGCTTTTAAAAACTGTTATTCATTGCTGTGCACAAGAAGTTTTCCTCGAAGACTTTCCCTCAGTGCTTATCAAAAGCAAAGCATTTCCACAAGAGCATTTTCATAAGGTCCATCTTAACCCCACGTGATGTCCCAGCCCCTTGGGACCCTCTTGCAAATGTTGCTGCTGTCAGGGAGCATTTTCAGAAGGTCCATCTGAACCTCACGTGATGTCCCAGCCCCCTGGGACCCTCTTGCAAATGTTGCTGCTGTCAGCGCAGTTGTGAATGCCAGTGGGACCCACAGGCAAAATTCCAATGAGGCAACAGTAAAGCAGCCACATGACATGAGTTATTTCCAGTCGTGTGGGCCAAATAATAAAGATTTTTCATTCCAGCAAGGAGAAGGGAATGATCACTGAGAAGTGTGGTGTTGATGTCTGCTTGCTCCTACAGTTGTGAAGAGAGCTGGGACCCATTCTCCAGCCCTGAAAACTGCTGCCCTGATCTGCTCACATCCACCCTGTTGACCTCCTGCAGCCTCCAGAAAAGATGTGCTGCATCCTCGCTTCCTTCTGGGAATCTTGCCTAGGCTATGCTGCCTTCTGAGCTGAGCTGGGAGCTGCTTGGGTCAGCAGTAGTTGGCCCAGGCCAAGTTTGTGCCAAAGACCATGACAGCAACACAACATATAAAAGATGAGCTTCCAGCACCCATGCCCTGGCTCTGTGTATTTCCCTAGCACATTTTTGTCTTGTCTTCCTCTCTGTGAAACTACCTTTTCATAACTACCAGAAACAAACATGTGTGTAAGATAGAGTCCAAGGTTGGGATGGGAGGGTGACAGAAATACGGACCAGCTTCTAATGAAGCAGGAGCCAACAGGCAATGAACCTGTATGAGCTGGAAGAGGAAAGATCTAACATAAGGTTCTGGCATTATGCATACAACAGAAAAAGGAATATTATCTATTGGATATTACAATTTGAACCAGAATCAAAGCATTTGGTCTCACCATGCAGAAATGACTTGGTGGAAGCAGTCACAAGGCCTTACAGATTTAAGACTTAAAAAAAAAAGGAGAAAAATGGGAAATTAGGCAAACACTTGGAGATTAGATCCACTAATGACTGCTAAATGCAACGGTCAGCACACAGTCTTCCACTGATGGAGTTCCTAAACCACCAACAGTCACAACCTGCAGGGGCAGATCCAGGGGATGGATCTTGTCATGCTTCCTTCCTACAGCCCTGATGGAGCATCCCTTCCCAATCCCCATCAGAGATGGACTATTGCACCATCAGTGCCTGTGTATTCATGCCTCCTGTATTCGAGTGTTAAAATATAATTAGAGAAGCAGAGGGAAGGGCAAACTGCTAAAAAAGTCCAAACCAGTGCAAGTTAACATATTTTCCCAGCCTGTTGGATGCCAGAAGGGATGCTGAGATGGACCCAGCTCCTTCTCTGAGGTTATGGGTGCTCTGGCGTTTGCCTTTTCCCTTTCTTGGGCTGCTCCTTCATCCTTCAGCCACAAAACAAGCAATGATTGACTGTTGCCTTCTCACCTGGGGCTGAAGACGGGTAGGAACAAGGAGTCACTTGTTTCCTCATTCACAGAATGATAGAACGGCCTAGGCTGGAAGGGACCTTAGAGATCATTTAATCCAACCTCTCTGTCATGGGCAGGGACGCCTCTCAACTAGATCATTCTTTGGTTGGTTGGTTTTTTGATCCCTCTTTAAAAAGTGTGCTACGTAACAAGGAAAGGAAGCCACCTACCAGTTCCTTCCTGAGCCACGTGAGAGCTTCGTCGATGCTCTCAAAGCCACCTATTCTCCCTGAGGTAAGAGTCACCTTGTCCTGGGCAGGGCTCCCATTGAGATGCAGCTGCACCTTCCTCAAGGGGACAGTCTCCCCCACGGTCTTTTTGGCCTCGGTTGCCTCTTCCTCTCCTGCTGGCTGGGGGCTCTTCCATGCCTGCTCCTCCAGCTTCGCCTTCCACTCCAAGTAAGACGGACGCCTCGTCTCCAGTCTCAGTTTCTCTGTCAATGCCTTGAGGCTCCTCAGGTGATCATCAGGAGGAGCAGCACTTCCAGAGCCAATATCCGTGCTGTCCAGAGCCTCTTCTATTTGGATTTTGGGTAGAGACATCCTCTCTGGGAGTCAAACAGCATAGGGGTGTGCTGGAAAGGGCCAGGGGTGGAGGTAGGAAACCCTCAGAGCTGGACCAGGTTCTGTGATGTGACAAACGACCCCTCAGAGGACAGTCGTGGTGGTGGTGGCTCTTGCTCAAGCACCACGCCGACCCTGGATAAACACCTAGAAGAAAAGCAAAGGATTGGTTTCCAGTCTGAGAAAGAGAAGGGAGTGAGAAGGGAGAGGACGGCTCTTGCTGCAGAAGAGGGAGGGAGGGCTTTAGGGGAGGCACAGTGCCAAGGTGCTTCTGGGGAGTGTTACCTCACCTCAGCTATCTGACTGCTTTTGGGGCAGGAACAGACAGGCTCTGGCGTTTAGGGAAGATCTGGTTACCTTCATCTCCAGTCTTAACTCAAGGGGCCATGAAAGGGTTGCCAAAGAGGCCAGGACATGTTCACAGGCCCCTCTGGAGCTGTATCACACAACCCAACATCCTCTCGAGACAGCAATGGCTGTTGCTGGGGTGTCTATTCATGCTGCTTTGCCAGTTGCCTGGCTGTCAAACCTATACCTTTCCTTTTGGGCCAGATGAAGTAAGACAACCCAAACTTCCCCCAAGAGTCTGAGCCAAAAAGACAGCTTGGAAAATTCGCTTCTTTCCCTCTCCCCTCCAAGCTTTACAGATTTGGGGTTAGGTCTTGGTTTGCTAAAGATGCAAACCTGCATCCCTAAGATTCATTTCCCTCCTGTCCAGCACGCTTAGGTCAGGAGCATGGTCCTTGGCCAGCTGTGGAAGTAGTCAGGGTGCTGACATGGTTTGAGTTCAGGGAGACTTGGACTTGCAGTTTCCACCACCAGCCATGTCCAGTTTGCCCACTGTCAATGGTCTTAATGGTCTCTTTGGAGGACTAGCACAGAGAAGCCAAGAACTTCCTCCCAGCTTCTCCTCCTGCTACCTCATGTGAACTTGGGGACGCTGTGCCCAAAGCTGATGTACCGAACCCTGGAACCTAGAGGGAGAGAGGACTCAAACAGCTCCACAAGAGTTAAGCTCAGGCAGCTCCTTGCATTCATTTGCCGGCAGGATCAGATAAGAGACTTTCTCAAGGTCGTATGCTCATCTATGGCTGAGCTAGGAATAGATCCAGACCTCTGGTCTACACACCGAACACAAAACAAAATACCTTTTCGTCTGCCTGCTGACATGCCCAGAAAGACCAGCCAGGATGTAAGCCGCTTTCTAGCTGGATGCACTAAACCACAGTGGTACGAGTTACTCAGCCATTATTTTCCCTGCAAGTTGCACCCACGAAGACGTGTGTAACTCTGAAATCCAGACCATAATTATGCCTCTCGAACTTTTTCAGTGAGAAGAGTCGATTTAAAATAAACACCAGCAGAGAGTAAAGATTTGTCCCACAATTGTGTGCAGGCACATGAGCTGAACGAGGAGTTGATAATATACACACAGACAGTCTGGGGGTGGAGAATTAGTCATGTTGCGGTCTTGTTCCTGCTCCTATTTATGTTAATGAGAGTTTTACGGTGAGCGGGAGCAAACACAGAGACTGTATGAGGGTGAAGCCAATCGCTCTCAAGCCTGGAGCACCAACAGTTTTCCTTCTGTTGAAAAATGTGTGGTGAGCAAAAGAGAGGGCTGCCCTGTCAAAGAGTCGGGTCCTCCACCAGCTCTTCCATGGATGTTCTGCAGAGCTGAGGGCACGCAGATGAATTTCATTTGCCTCCAGCTCCAGCCTACCAAAATCAATAAAGAAAAATACCAAATGACTTTAAAGACCTCACCTCTGAGTTTTCTTTCTGTCCACTGAAGTGGGAATTGCTAAGGGCAGCCAAAACCAGCAGCCCACTAGAGTCTGCTGCAGCTCCACACCAAGCTACTGGGTTTGGCAACCTCTACCAAAGATAACATTTTTTATTGTAATGCTGCCTTTTCTGAATGCCAAAGCTACAAAGAGACCCCCAAAACTCTTTTGTCTTTTGTTTTCAGCATGTATAAAATCCTCAGGGTGGGAAGGGCCCTGTCTATTCCAGACCTGGGTACAGCTCAATTACCATTTAGATCATCAGACTCTGAAAACACAACAGCAGTTTGGAGCATCCATTGCCATCTCTCTTTCCCCATCACTGCCTCCCAGCTGCTGTGAAGAGGCTTGAATTTTGTGCCCTAAAAGCAGCACAGGTCCAACCCATCCTTCATCTCCTCCCAGATGCATCTCTAAATCTGTCATTCACTCCATAGGGACACCTCACAAACAGGCTCATCTGCTCACCCGCCCAAACTGAAAAAAAACCCCAAAAGACAGAAAGGAGTCACCTCTAATTTCCTATCAATATCAATATCTCAGAAAAAGAGATCTGAAAGCAGTAAGTGTGTGAAAAGTGCCTGTGTGTGAGACTGTAATACACACCTGTTTGCTGCATGGGAGCTACCTGAATTTCCAGGAACAAACCTGATCTCTGGCTCAAACCAACAGAAGTCTCCCAGCATCCCTGACCCAGGCTCAATTTTCCCCTAAGCTGGTCTTTGAAAGTGAGTTTAAGTGCTTAACCCTTGATCTGTCTCCATTATCACACCTGCCAGGCTCAGGGCATTCATGCTGTTCCTAATTAGTGGTAACAGGAGTCCAGGGCTGAAATGAAGTGAGGGTGTACTCTCACCTCACTAAGATCCTTTGCTCAGGGTTTTTCCCCCTTCCTTTGCATGAATTCTATAAATTCTGAAGGCACAGGACACATCAGGTCAGAAAAAAACTTTTAATTTCTATCTCGGGTTAGGTTTCCATTGGAGAAGTCAGCTTAACTGACCTACTCTGCAAGCTATAACACAGGGGGATTAGCAAAAACACAGGACCAGGATGGAGAAATAACAGGACTGTTAAACTAGATTAGGTGTGAAGTCCCACCATGCCAAAACTCATGGAACTGGCATGGCCAGAGGCTTGGCCTTTGCGTGGTTGCAGGTCAGCAACACAAATCCTGCTCCCTCTGGCACCAGACACACTTTGTGAAGCTCACAGGTCTCTAAGAAGCTCACTATCTCTAAGAAACCAGGTCCAGCAGCACAATCTGGCACCACGACTTCTATCTGCAACAGTTCCTCCAGCCCTCAAGCAAATACAGAAGATCTGTCACCATCACACACCCTCAGACATCCCCACATTACAGCAGGGGATCAGGAGAACCGGGTGAACACATCCTGAAAAAACAGGTGTGATGGGTGAGGAGACAAGAGCAGGTGTACAGGGGTGGAGAGATAACAGTATAATTCAGATGCTCTTCATGGTCAAAAGGGAGATTGCACAAAATGATGCTTTTCAACCTGATGTGCCTGATAAATTTTTTACGTCTTTACTTTCCCCATCAGGTCCCTGTGCTCTGGTCAGCTTTGAACACGAAGCAGCATTGGTTGGTGTGAGCCGGGCCAGGGTTGCACGGGTACAGCCTGTTAAATGAAGGGCTGTAAATAAAGGCAACCGTTGCTTTGGAAGGTCAAACACTGAGGAGCGAGAGGTCTAGGAGAAGAAAGAAAAAAAGTAAAACAAAGAGAGAAACGGTCAGGATGTAAGCAGAATAAATAAAATAATCAGCCAAGGCAGAGGTGCAGGGAGCAAATTATTTTTCTCCCTTCACTATTCTTGCTGAACTTCAGCTTAGTGTAATACCATTTTTTATTGCAGAGGAGCAGCAGTGATTGTAAGAGTCTATAATACTCTGCTCATCTAGTCTCTGAGAAGAAAAAAAAGATTCAGTATGAGACAGCCCAGGCTGAGGGAAGCTGTTTTGCAGGATGAAGGGGTGCCCACACAGCCCATAGGTGGCTGTAGGGCAAATGGGGCAGAGACAATGGTTCAGCCTGTTAATAACCTTCAAAAAACGCTTCAGTCTCTCTTATCCCTCAATTTCCCCTCTCACTGACTAGGCAGTTCACATAAACAGCCTTCAGGAAAAAAGCTCTGAGGATGTTCAGAGACATAAAAAAATCACCTCTGGTATCTTCAGGTCTCTCCGTCTCATCTGGGTGCCTGTGCTCTCCCTGCAATGGGTGCAGGGACACCCTCTGTGATCCACAGAGTTTGAGATGTGGATCCCCTGGCTGTTTACAAGGCATTTGCTCCAAGAGCTGTCACCCTATGGACCATGCAGATGCTCCTGGATCCTACAAAGAAAATCCTAGAATAAATTGCAGCCTCTAATATCTTCATTAAGCTCTGTAGGTGACAGTGGGTAAGGAGGACCCTGAGCCTGAAACATCAAGCTGAAAAAATACCAAGGTGGAGTGAGAGGTGGAGGGACAGTGCAGGGAGAACCGTGTTTACTTCCCTTCTTGGCACAGCAAAAAGGGATGGGCTGGGGATGGCTGAACCCCCCACCAGAGGTCTGCGGCAGGTTGGCAGCAGGGCAGCAAGGAGATGCCTGTGGAAGGGGGTTGCCATAGCAATGGAGTCAGGGAGGCTGCTGCGAGGTGATGGACAGAGACTCCCAAGCATCCCTTGAACAGTGGAGACACCGAGGATCTGGGCAGCAGGTGAGGGAAGGAGAAGACCCATCTGGGTCAGCACTGCAGCGACCTGGAGCTGGTGATTCCCTTCCAAGGAGGCTGTGTGTGAATAGTCACTCCTTTCCCCATGCCAAGATGACCTTGCTCGGGAGGGGAGCTGCTCTGCTGTCTGGGCTTCAGTGAGTTCAGGCTCTTCTTCACCCTGGGGTCTCCTGGCACAGCCCCCCAAGCAGCATGTGCTGCTCTGCACAAGGCTCCTACAGAGATGGAGAGCAAATTGCTCTCCCGGCCATCCCACCAACTCAGGGGAGAGCTGATCTACCTGGGTTGTATTATCCAGCATTAGGCCACTCGATCCCTTTCTGTAGCACCTGAAATCTGCTCCTGCAGAAAATTGATCTGGCTCCCAAATGCCGTTCTCGCCAGTCCCAAAGTGACCTTCAGCCCCCCTCCCCACTCAAAACTAGAAGACTCCAGCAGTCTGAAGATCTGCCTGACCCTCAAGCCAGGGCTCCCTCCAGGCCATAAGTCCCTGCTGAAGTTGGTGCTGTCAGGATCAGATGCTCTCCGCCTGCTTGGAATGGTTGGGACATGGATGGAAGGGGGTCTGCCATGCAAGGCATGGAGGGTCAGAGCCCTCAGTTAATGCCCACTGGTCATAGTGCCCATGGAGACCTTCTGGCCACTCTCATGTAGGCTGTAATCTTGTCCCTTCTTCCAGGGTCAAGAAGATAGTGCTGAAGTGACCAAGCTGGGTGTCACAAGCAGGGGCACAGGTCCATGTCTGCTGACTCTGCCTTCAGACCTCCTCACAGGGCTGTCCACATTGGCTGTGTCCCTTCACACACACAGAGACCTGACTTTCAGCCTAATACATGACAAAAGCCCAGGGATTAGATCAAGTTTCTGTCCCTGGTTTGACCCAGAATGCAACACCCTGGCAGGGATTTGGAGAGATGGTCACAGAGCCATCCAGCACAGTGGGCTGAGATATGAGTACAGCACCCAGCTCAGTGGGAATCTGAGTGTACCTGGATATTCCTAACCATTTACTGCCGTGAACAAACCCCCAGACCTCCCAGACACCACAGATGCTAGGATCAGCAGCAGGGAAGCAGCCTCTCCTGCTGTTTCAACCCTTCGGATGTGGACATGGCTCTCACAGATACATGGGGAAAAGAGGGAAGAAGTGGGACTTTCCATTCCTGTATGACCTGAAACAGGAGGAGGGTTTGTCCTGACACATCTGTCTGCCCAAGTGACCTCCAGAAAGACCCCTAAACATTGCAATGAAAGGAGGAAGGGAGAGCAGTGGGGAACTGAAGAAAACCCACCAGCTTGACAAGAGCAGAAGTGCAGAGTTAAGAAGGGACCAGTTTGCACCCCTATCTGATCTCTAGCATCACTAGAAGAGTCAGAACATCTTTCAATAAATAAATCTGTACCTTCCTGCCCAGCTGCATCTTATCCCTCCTGCATCCCTTGATCAAAATCAAGTAGGAACCCCGCAGGGCTGAGACTGCTGCCTGCTTCAGACAGACCCTATCAGCTCCATTTTTCAGACCAGCCCAACTCCCCTTAACCAACAGATTTCCAGCAGCTGTGTGGAAATCCTGCATGAAGACGGGCATTGCCAGGTACTTGACAGTCCTGCAAATCAATCTTCCAGTGAGTGGGAAGTATTTGCAAACTGGGAAGCTGGATGGGGTCAATGCTCTCGGCCCAGCAGCCAAAAGCAGGTATGATTACTCTTAGAGAGAAAGGGATTAAGCAGCAGCAGCAGCAGCAAAGGCAAATTTACATGGTCTTGGTGCAGACAACCCGTCCACCCTAGTCATCTTCTGGTAAGGTCTGTTAAGGTGAGGGGAGTCATGGGTTATGGGCAAGGGTTGCTTCTCTATGCACTGCTCCAGGGTCCTAGCAGGTTTGGGGACCTAATCTTGGAGGTGGCATATGTAACCTGTCCCCACAGATGTCCCCAAAGGACCTGGGGCTTGGCAGAGCCAGTTCTTTCCCTTATTTTCACTTCTGCCACCCCAAGCACAGCCATGTTTCAGCAAGACAAGAGCAAAGGGAGCAGGCAGGGACCTCTGTGCCTGTGCAGCCAGGGCTGGGACTCCTTGGGAATGAGCCAAGTCAGGCTGAGAAATGCTCTCTTCCCAGGAGACTAGCACAGGGAGTTATTTTTCCCCTAAATGCAGCATAGAAGGCAAAAGGGTGTGTTTCCAGGGGAAGAAAAAAAAACAACCCTCAAAACCCAACCTCTTTCTGGCTTTGCTGGGCTTCATTCCTCCTGCCCTGAGCTCACCCCCTGCAGAGACAAGCGCCAGGGCCAGCTCCTGTTCAAGACCCCGAGGTTCCAAGTCAAAGCGATGAGGGGAGCAGGGTCAGCCCCCCCTTGGTGATCCTCTAATCCTCTTTACATGCTCCCTGTCCCATCCAATTACCCACCTTGGTGTCTGCCCCGGTAATGACCACACAAACCCTGTATTCAGTCCTGCCTTCTCCCAGTGCTGAGCTGCACTTAGTCATTTAATATTATTTAAGGTGAGCTGGTTGCAAACAAACACCAGCTCCCTTCCCCCAGAAAATACTACACTGATGCTGAATGTTATTTTTTTTTCCTGCAGTGTCTCTGCTACATTTTCAAACACCTAATGGCTGCAGCTACTGCAAGCCCCCAGTCCAGGAGAAGCTCGATTCCTCCCATTCTGTTCCATATTTTTTTTAATGTCATATAGGTTCCCCCGTGAAGAGGTACCACTGTAACGGGCATATGCGAAAGCGGAGGAGACCTGAGATGCAAATAACAGCGACAGCCCCAGCATGCTGAAATGATGGCTGGCAGAGAAAAAAAAAAAAACACAGCAGCCAAAACAACCTTGCTCCCACTGGAAAGTGGGGAGTCTGTAAGATACAGGGGATGAGCAGACAAAGCCAAAGGAAACAGCCGAACACAGCTCCTCACTGGAAACAAGGTTTTCATGCGTTTTAACCCCCTTCTGCTGAAATCTCTGGTGTAGAAAATCTCCAAAAGGCAGTACTGAATAATAGCGGGAGCATCAGGCAGGGAAATAGGGAGGGGGTCTCCGTAGCCCGTCGTGGGAGAGGTGCCAGTCAGTGGGTGCGATGGGGATGCTGTGGGTGCAGCAGGGTGTGCTGGCTGGGGTTGCACAAGCCCTTGCACTGGGAGGGGTGTGGGCTGACACTATTATTTTAGCAATTAGCCCCAAGCTGTTCTAAAAGGCTCTGAAAAAAGTTCTGGGTGATTTTTTTAATTTTTTTTCCCCCTCCCTCGGTGTTAATGTGAGCTGCAAGGGCCAGACCTGAGCAGGTGGAAACCTGCTCTGCTCAGCAGTGCCTGCTTCAAAAATCAAAGGTAGCTACGCCCTGTGAGGCCACCACGCTTCGTCCCATCATGTCTCTGTTGCACAAACCTTTCCAGGGCTCTTGCAAATCTCGGGGAGGGGGCAGAGGGAGCAACAGGTGATTGTCCCAAAATGTGACCAGACTCTTCCCCGTTACACCTCACCCCGTGCAGAAAAATCCCCCTCGAAGGCGGGGAGTACCCCCAGCTCAGAGCAAATCCCTAAAGGAGGACTCGAATCCTGCCCTGATTTCCAGCCCGTCCCAATCAACGGGGAGCCACCATGCCGGCCATCTCCAAGGGATTTCGGTGAGGCAGGACGTTGTGGTTGGGGACACACACACACAATGTGAGCCCCCAGCCCCACCACGTCGTAGCCATCATGCCAGACCCCAGAGCTCAACTTCACAGTGCATGGGGTCTCCATCACCCCCACCTCCATGTCCTCCAGGGACCTGGTCCTTGCTGCTACCCCTTTCCTGGGGCTAGAAAAGCTGGCGGTCCCCTCTAGCACCAAGCATCTCTCAGACAGCTCCAGCAGGGGGTCCCCAGGGTGGCTGTGCTCCCCCCCACCAGCCCCAGCATGGCCAAGCCAACACGAGCAACAAACTTACCAGGGACAGAGTCAGAGGGAAAATCTCACGGACATCTTGGCTCCCTCCTTCCGCCTCGGGTCTCCAACTTGGTATTTGCAGAGCGGTGTCACCAGTGCCTTCAGGAGACTGTCTCATCCTCCTCTCTGTCTCGCTTCACAAATCCCTGTGTGTGTGGTGTGGTTGGTTTTTTTTATTATTTAAGGGACTTTCTTTTTTTTTTTTCCCCCCAGCGGTTGCGTCAGGCCTGTTGCCTGGAGACAGGCGAGCTATTCCAGTTTGAGCTTTTCAGTCCAGATTTCCTCTCTCTCTTTCATTCATACCACCAAGCCCTGAACCTACCTCCCACCAAGCAATAACCCTGGAGAGACCTGAAAGGGAGGAGCTGCACAGCCTGGGTCCTAAACATCCTCCGACTCCCACACCCAAAAGAGGGAGGAGGGGTAGAGATGCCCTCAGCTTGGATAACAGGGATGAAGGGGTGCTGTCGAGGGCAGGAATCCAAAAAGCAGACAGAGATCCAAAGGTCTTGCAAGAGATGCCTGGAGAGCTGATGTATTCCTGAAAGAGCCTGAAGCTCTTCCCGGCACGAACTGGGCTCGTGTCCCCGCGGCGGTTCCCGTTGCACACCGAGGAGAGCTATCATCCCTGCTCCAAGATGCTCCTGGCACTCAGGAGAGCTTTGGGATAACATTTTCCAGATGCCACGGCTCGCCCAGGGGTCAGCGCCTGTGCAGACGGAGGGGAGTTTCGCAAGGCTGCATCAGCATCCCCGGGAAGCCCTGGGGTGTGTTTCTCTGGACGCCGTGGCTAGTACTCGCTTGCTGGCACCATCCATCCCTGGAGAGAAACCAGCTCAGAAACCAGCCTTTGCCTGTCTTTTGTCCCAAGGAATAGCCTGTTGCTCTCACATCTCCCCCAGTGGGGCAGGAAACCACTTAAACTGCTTCCAAGGAAGGGCTGATAGAGGCATGTGCCCCAGCGGCTGGCTGACTAGGGCCAGAAGCAAAGGCAGAGGACAGAGAGGGTTTTGATCCTTCACCGAGAGCTGAAGGTTAACCCCTCGAAGCCTGGGGAGAGCTCTCAAAAGTGTCCCACTCTTCTGTTCCCACTTCAGCAGCTGCAGCTGTTGCACATCTGGTGTCTCAGGACCACTGGCCTTGTCTGCAAACCTGGTGGTGCGAAGGGTTAAATGTTGGCCATCGACACCTCATCATCCAGACCTCTTCCCCAAAAGCTGTGAGAGAAAAACCCCACACAGCCTCTTTTTTTTTTTTTCTCTCTTCCCTTCTGCTTAAACCATCCCTTTTCCCTCCCCACCACAGGCATGGAGGAGAGATTTATAGCCCTTTCCCGAGTCCAGCATCCCAGCAAGAGCCTTACAAACCGCATCACAGGGCTGGGATTTCCCACATCCCTTCAAATGCCAGAGTCGGGGTGCCCCAGGCCCCCCTCCAAGTCATTTTGATACCACTGAACACAGGGGAGGTGTCTTGCAAGACGCAGCAATGCAGATTCGAAGAGTGAAGAATGGCATTTTCACGTTTTTGATGCAAATGCAATTTCAATTTTTAATTTTCTTTTTTTTTAAAAAAAATTAATTTACTTTACCAGCACGCTTCTGTCAGGTTTCAGAAATGCACATGCAAACTCACTCTGGTGATCAGCTCTCTCCGTGCTGCAGACACGCAGCTGCTGCCTTGTACTCACCCTTCCTGGGGCTGCTGCTGCTGCTGGAGAGGGACTGGTGAGATGGAAGAGCTGTTCCCTTCATGTTGAAACCATCTGACACATCTACAGCTGCATTTAAGCTCTTAGCAGCTAATGGGGGGGGTTCAACATTTCCTGCAACATCTCATCAGAACATGAGCCAAATGGTGTCAGAGAACAGGAGCCTCATGAAACACAGTCCCTGGTTTGGTTTTGATGTGAGACAAGCAAATCCCAGGCCATGGCTCAGGAATGAGCAAGTCAGGAGCCCCTTTCTGATGGAAAAGTTGGATTCAACCACCCAGATTTGATAGTCAAGAGTGTTTAATTGCATGGACATGGTCAGACAGGGTCAATTTGCCTCAGGGCCAGAGGCCAGGTCCAGCATGGGTTAGTTTACCAGCAGAAGTGTCACTACCAAGGCTGGACATCTATCTCATCACAGTAACAGACCACAGGCTGTCACCCACTCCCTCTTCTGTAAATGTTTATTTTTAATACAGTTGTGTAATGGGTTTCAAATGAGCTGCCATAAGACACCAGTGAAAGGCTGGAGTCTGCTCCCTCTGAAGTCTCTTCACGGGTTTTGAGTGGTTTTTGGCCTGGCTTTACATCGTTCAAATTGTCTTCACCCAAAAGACCTGTGGTGGGGAGCTGCTTAAGAGCAGGGATGCTCTCAGTGACGAGGCTCTAACCCCAACCACCTGCAGCAGGCACCTGAGATCAGATGTGATGAGTCAAAATGAACTTGTGCAACACTAACATTATCTGTAGCTATGGCTCGGAATTTTTCTTTTTGCTCAGAGGAAGCGAAGCCTTTCTGTTGCACTCAGAGATACAGAAGCTGCCAATTACATCCCACAGCATCCCTGGGCACAGAACCTTATCCAGAGGATACCTGAATCCTTGGATTAAAGCCCTGGGTCCTTGCTGATGTGGTTTTGCAAAGCCCAAGCCAGGAATTACCTGCCTTAGCAGTAACTCCCTCTAGACTTTCTTGGGAACCTGGATCTCCTGTGCCAATCTGAGCACCACAAATGCTATAAGGTAGCTGTGCCCTACAGCCACCTAAATCTTATCTGGACCTTCTGAGCTGCCTCTGTATCACCTAAAACAGGCAGAAATGGCCGTTCCTCTGCCATAATGGTGGCAGTTCAACTCAGCTTGGATTTGAGTTATCTGCTTCTTGCCCTGGCTTTGGGGAATATCTCCTTCTAGGCATCCTCCCAACATGGAGCATGGAGAAGGTGGATGACCCAGCAAGGGAGTATAGTCATTCTGTGGGACCACCTGCTGGGAACATCTTGCAGGAGCATCAGTTGTTTCTTCTCAGTTGGTCACTGAATAAATGCATTTCCCCCAGAGCAAAGTCCCTGGGGCTGGCATGGGGAGAGGAGGCTATGGTGCTCTCAACCATCACCATCCTGTCCTAGCTCAGTGTAGCCTCCACTCCCTGCACAGACACTCGTACCAGGAAAGTCTTCTGACGTTGCTGGAGGACCACCTGGGAGCCAGTCAACTTGGAGATATGGCAGAAGCACCTACAGAGGGCAGTAGGTCTCCAGCTACTGCTGTTCCCCGGTCGGCCCTAAGCACAGAAGACCTGCAGAGGGTGGTTGTCACATCCATGGATCACTGAGGGACCTAAGGATTGGTCTTTTCCAGTATTACTCTGTTGTTTAGTCTGGGCCAGCCTGATTTAAGAGATGTCCTTTCCCAGCTGGGATGGCACAAGCTCCCTGTACTCATCTGTTTAGTCCTGCTTTGCTCCTGGGTGATGCTGAGCATCCACTCCCACCTCGATGAAACAACATGCATGCTGGGACTGAGGAACTGCCTTTGCAATGGAAAGGGTTATCCACACTTGCCTTGAGGCCCAGCTTGGAGTGTGACGCAGATTAATTGCCAATTACTGGGATGTGACATGGGGAGGAACTGGGCACCTGGGAATCTGGAATAATGTGGCAGAGAATCCTAGATTCCTAGAATCCTAGAATCCTAGAATCTTAGAATCCTAGAATCATAGAATCCTAGCATCCTAGCATCCTAGAATCATAGAATTGTACAATGCTGGTGCTTTTTCAGGGTAAGCCGGGTTCAAGCAAGAGGGAAGCTGGGTTTTGACTCATATATCTTCCATTTGGGTGGGGATAGAGTACTGATGTAGGGATGCAGGGGAAAGATGATGGTATGTAAAGTGCTTCAAGAACAAGGCAAGAGGCTGTAAATACTTCACCACTCTTTGGAGTAGTTCTTAGCCCTGACTCTCTTCATTCAGATACCACCCCTGTGAGCCATTAGGCTTATTTCTCGGTATTTTCAGAGCTTGGTATTTTGTTTTCCTATGTATTTCCAAACCAGTCGTATTGTTGATCCATCCATCAACCCCTCCCAGCAAATAACTTGTAAACTTTCTGGTGAATTCTGGTTGAGTTTGATAAAGGAGGACACGTTTCAAAGATGCAAAGAGGTGGTTGAGCAGAGGAGAGAGGAGTCTAAGTCCACTAGAGGAAAAGTTTCATGGTGAGGACGACCAAAGTATTAAACATCAAAGCATCAACAGGAAATCAGATTTCATAAGTTTCATCCTTATGCACCATCATGGTGTTTTTTGCATTGTGTCTTGCCTCAGGGTGTAAGCGGTAATTTTGTCTATGGGTTTCTCCCAGGTGAGAAAACAAAATCAAAAGATTATCATGCCTGAAGTCCTGCT
>NW_009726745.1:16271-51077 GCF_000703405.1 Apaloderma vittatum
GGAATTTTCAGCCAGTCTGTTTTTTCATAGGTAACCAGAACCAATTTGGTGACTTCAGAACAAACTTTGTAAGTGCATATATTGAGTTAGTGAACGATTCCTCCCTTCAACTCCATAAAACTTCCCAAGCCCTAAAGAAGTAGAAATCATTCACAGAGGAAATCAAAACTTTTTCCAAACATTCAAAGTGTCTTATTTGTGATGACTTTCCTTTAATAAACCTTCTAATCTAATTGCAGCAACCCATAGAAGCAAAAAGCATTTAAAATCTCAGGACTGATATGTTTCTTTCCCGTCTCTCTACTTTGCTGCAAAAAAGACTCGCATTCCACTTCCACCCAAAATATTAGTTGTAAATTATTTTCATAGAAGGTCTAGTGAACCAAAATCTCCCCTTCCAGTCTTACCTGGCTATCCAGTAAGGCATCCTCACTGAAAAACACAAGAGTGGAGGGATCTTGGGTGGACATCATCTCCTCAAATTTCAGTTATAAAATTCTGAGATTATTCTCAACTGAATTCCTTGGCTTCCTGAGCCAAGGAATGGAAAAATAGGGAAAGCCCACCCTGGATACCTGCTTTAAGTTGGGAGGACTGAATGATGAAGAGATAAGCTGCAGCATGTCTGTCCTTGTCACCTCCTTCAGTGCCGGAGACAGTTTCTGCTTACTCCCATGGCCAAGAGCTGGGCAAAATTTTCTGGATTTGAAGCTGATTGCCAGGAAACACAGTTTTGCCTCAACACTTGGTGGCTTGGCAAACTGACTCTGGAAAACAGCTTCAGCTCAGGGCAAAAAAATGAAAGATGAATAATTGGTTTGGACGTTTTTTCAGCCCAGCAGTTTACTTTTTCATGTTCCTGGATCAAACTGACCCCTCTTGGGGACATTAGAATGAAATCAAATGAAATGTTGTTGCTCGTTATATTCTTCCGCTTTGCTCTTTTTCGAGCCTAGTGAATGAAATATAAAATTGAATGTTTGCAACATTCCTCATCACTACTATTCCAGAGAGATCCTTACTTGGGAGGTTGTCTTCATCTCCCAGACAGCCACCAGCAGGAGGCTGTTATCTCAGCCAGCAATGTTACCTGAAACTGCAGGACTGAGACCCAAAATTCAACCTTCTCTTACATAAAGTTGTCATCCCTCATGTCAAAAAAGAGTTGATAACAGCCCATGGCTCAACCAGCCTCGGGCAGGATCCCTGTTGTCCTGTTGGAATGAAGCTTTGGCTGTCGTGCCTTTCTGCTTGTCTTGATGTGGCGGAGGCTCTATCCAAAATGCAGCAGGATCAGGAGGTGACACACACCAGCCTCCTGATTTTCAGGTGGGTTGACGAGTCTGAAACCCTGCTGATGAGGGTGGAAATGAGAACAATGGAGCTTGCTGGTATTGCATGGTTGGAAACAAAGACCCCTGAGGATACCAGGCATTGAAAAACCCTTAGAGGGCTGGAGCACCTCTCCTATGAAGACAGTCTGAGAGAGCTGGGGTTGTTCAGTCTGCAGAAAAGGAGACTCCGAGGAGACCTTATTGTGGCTTCCAGTATCTCAAGGGGGCTACAAGAAAGCTGGGGAGGGGCTTGTGAGGATGAAGGGCAGAGACAGGACTACCGGAAATGGCTTGAAGCCAGAGATGGGTCGGTTCAGATGGGACGTGAGGAAGAAGTTCTTCCCCATGAGGGTGGGGAGACCCTGGCACAGGTTGCCCAGAGAGGGGGTGGCAGCCCCATCCCTGGGAGTTTTTAAGGCCAGGCTGGATGGGGCTCTGGGCAGCCTGATCTAGTGGGGGATGTCCCTGCCCATGGCAGGGAGTTGGAACTAGATGATCTTTAAGGTTCCTTCCAGCCCTGAAAATTCTATGATTCTGTGATTCCAGTGTTGCAAGATCTGAGCTGATCCCTGCCCACAGCAGTTCCAGGCGGGCTCTGGGTGCTCAGCCCAGGCGAAGCTTTTTGCAACACAGCAAGTAGCCAATCGCACAAACCGGAGGAAAGGCAGGGCGTACAAGATCTTACAAATGAGCGATAAAGAGATACCACGATGCGCTGTCAGCTCTCCTCCCTGTGCCCTAAATGACATTGGTGGTCTTGTACTCCTTGCCAAAAGACAGCCAGTTCTGAGGAGGAACACGATCGCTCGCTGTAGATGAGATTTTAAGCAGAAAGAGAAGGTCAAATGGAAAGTGAGTGAGATTACAGCACCCTAACCTAGATGATTACAAAAGGGGAAACTGCTCAGACTAGAACCTGACTGGCGATAAGCTCTCCCAAAGGTTAAGCGCACGCAACAAATATCTCCACCGCTTGCTATTGGCCCAGGCTGCTCTTAGCTGTGAATGGGCCAATCTAGAAAACTCAGGGACTTATATTTCTCCTCCCATTTGCAGACCAGTTTTACATCCTGTGGCTCCAGACCATGGCTTTTAACTCACACCAGCTTGAATGAGAGTGATTCGGGGCATTGTTTGTAGCGGCATGATACTTTTTATAGCCCGACGAGCCTTTGTGGGCAACGGTTCTTTTAAGGTAGACACTGTGCTAACATCAGAGCTAAATTAGCAGTGTGGTTTTTAAATTCTATAAGTGTAACAAACCAGTTCAATTTGTCATTCAGCTGTTGTCGACAGGAAACCACTAACAGCAGTCAACTGACAACGCCAAGAAGAACTAAGGTTTCTCTTTCTACGTGCTCTAAGGATTAAAACTTATTAAGATGAGTTTAGGTTCTTAAGTACACACTCTGCAAGGGATTTTTGAGATCTGGCAGACAACGAGCATCAAGCGAGATATGATTTAATCCAACAAAGGAATCTCCAGGTAAGCGCAAATGATTTTCCAGCAATTTCGCTTCATTAATTATTGCCTGGAGCTCCACTGGATGAATCCCCTGGATGCGTTTAAAGATTTGGGCCATCTCTGATTATTGACTATGGACTGGCCCTTAAAGATTTGGAGTGGGGTGTTCAAGAGTACGGGCCTTACAGCCGCTGTGGATCGGGGTAGGGTGCATTTTCTTTCCTTCGGGCAGTGTCTCAGAGATGAAATCAGGGCACTCTCCAATGTGGGACTGATGCTTTAAGTCTGAAGCTGACCCAGCAGATTCTCTCTTGGGCACAAATCAACCTCTTTCTCTTCAAAAAAATAGAAGTAGATGAAAGCCCTTTAAATAACAAAGAGTGAATGAATTTCTTCTGGCTGAATTCATTGGATAGGAGAGAGAGGGGAGAAAGTAGAATCAGAGACCCAATTCTGAATTCAAGAAGTGGTGGAAGTTTGGATGCTCAGGCTCCAACTCAGCAACTGTGGCTGAGTTGAACCCGTGGGTGCAGAGAAAGGTTGAGGCTTTCATTCATGGTCTCCTTGGAGGTAATATTTTGCTTTCACCACATCCTCCATTCAAGCTAGTAAAACAAGTGGCAGGTTAGTGCCTGTGGACAAAGCTTCTGGCAAATTGGAGATCTCTAACAAAGTTATAGGAAGGACAGACTTACTGCTTCTTCCCCCTGGTCATTTTCCATCCCCACTCATGCAGACTCTACGCTAAGTCCATAACTTTCATTCTTGGTTAAAATTTAGGCCAGACCGAAATGCTCACAGTACTCTAACTTGGAGCATGGATATCTCAGAAGCCGCCTTGTTGTCTGTGTCACATCTGAGAGGCAAGAGCAGTCACAGTCTTGGGTATTTTCATCTCAGACCTCCTCAGGTGTTTACTCGGGGCGTAGTGGCCAGTGATGCCTGCAAGGCAATGCTCTTCAAGGTCCTGCGGGCTTGTGAAATGGAGCTTTTCTTGCCTTTCTTGTGGGACTGCTGTGGTATTTAATTGATTACAGATCTTTAAAAGTGCCAAATCAGGGCAAGGTGCGTACATTGCCAGCAGTGAGGGTTCCTGCTGCGCACAGACCATACACACGTGGTCCGTGCTCTACTCAATGGAGAAGAGAAGGCAGATGGAACTGAAGAAGAAAAAAGGACAGCTGGAGGGCAGCAAAAGGCGCCCTCATTAATACGCTCCGTTAGTCATTCTGTCAAAGTTTAAGCCATTTTTGTCAGAAGATTTGAGGGCTGCAGAGCTTGTGATTTCTTGTCCACATTTTGTTTTTTTTCTCCTAAACCTCCTGCAGCATTACTATTATATCGATGCACAAAAATCTGCAAAAAAAACCAACCCACTTTTGGCCCATTCTTGTTTTATTCTGTCAAAATAGGGCTATTGCTGCACCTTGAGGATTAAGAAGTCAAAGGCTGAATTTTCCAACGGAGGAGGAAAGACCCAAGGCATATTTAATTTTGCAAAGGTTCTACTGATTTATTTTTATCTGCTTTTCTAATGGTTTGCTGTGTTTCTGGGGTGTTCTGACCTGGGCTCTCGGGTGAGATTCTGTGCTCCTCAGTCCCTGTTAAATTAGCCCATGATATCCCAGGCTGATCACCCCACAATTCAAGCTCTGAGTCCATTTCAGACAAGAATATCGGTTCTTTTATTTCTGCTTTGTGACTTTCCTCTTGACCGACCTTTCAGCCTTTCACTCTCAGAGATGCCTTTACGGGCACATCAGAATGCAAAACGGACTTGAGGTTGTATTTAGGCGCAGACAAATTTTTTTGTCATCTCGGTCAGGTGTGGAAGCAGGTCACCGTGGATTTCATCGGGGTCACGGCTCCTTGTTGAGCAGAGTAGGAGCACTTGGTCACAATATTACTTCATTGTTATTTGTCTTCCTTCCTTACCCTCATTCTTTCCATTCTCTCTATGTTAAAAAGGGAGTTTCCTCCCTACTCTTCCACGGTTGACAAGACTTTGGATGCAACCAAGCGTTGATTCCATGTGGGTGAGCTCCCCTGTAGTCAATCATTTCCTGCAAGCCCACAGGCTTCAATCATGGGGAAGAATTTAGCAAGATACCTGGGGCTAAATCTTTCTGGAGCCTCCAGGAACCTCAAAGTTTCCATTCACGCCTTCATTTTATGTGGTGCAAGTCAGCTTTCTTGTTAGGTCAGCACCACTTTGCAAGATTAGAAGTAGCTGAGGGGATTAAAACAAGGATGCAATTCCCCCTTGGCAACAGGCAGCAGCCTCAGGGTCCTGCAGCTCATTGTGGAAGAAGCTTCTGCACTGCTGGAAGTCACTGCGGAATTCAAAAGAAGGAACATCACCCTACAAAACAGGATATTCAGGGTCACGGTTACTGCTTAAAAATAAATGCTAAGGTGCAACATGCAATAGAAACATAAAGAAGACATCCAGTATTTCATGCTGTACAAGCCATGGGCTTCTCATAGGTCATCCTGTTTTACATGTCAGGGTTAAAACCATGTGAATTCATTTTGCTGGCCAGCCAAAAATATCCCGTCAGAAAAACAGAGCTCAAACCACAGCAGCTCCTTGTGTTGAAATAAAAAATAGGGTTCTAATTATATTTTTTTTCCAAGAAAATGTTGCAACTGGGCGAGAGAACAATGTTTCTGTGGTTTTGCGAAGCAATTTTGCCTTTGCTAATGTTGTTCAGTTTTAATTTGGAAAACATTGTGGGCTTGCCTATTCAAACTTCCAAACCCAGTTATAAATGCCTGAAGGACGGGGACACAGTCGAGCAAAGGTGCAGAAAGCATGATCAGTGAGGAATTTTTGCAAGAAGGAATGTTGTTTCATTTGCTGGAGCCACTGTGAAGAAGGAAGGAATAAGCTTCTTATCCTCTAAGAGCAGGACAAGCAGCTGTAGGTCCTTCAGTGAAGGAAATTAATGTTGATTGGTAGAAAGTCATTTTAAGGCTATGGGAATTGGAGGGCTGGGATAGACTGATGGGTAGCAGCAGGAATTCCCATAACTGAAAGCTTCAAAGCACAAGTTAGGTAGTCTCTCAGATGCAAGGTAGGTCCATCAGATTAATGACCTTCTAGGGGCTGGACCTAAATTTCTGCCATCCTGTAAAATATATGTGACAACTGAAGCTAAATGTGCTTTTCCAAGTCTCTCTCCTGCATTTCCCCCTCTTTAATTAATTTTGTATTTATGAAATTTTTCTCCAAATTTGACCAAATCTCACTTGTCATTTCTGCTCTTCTGGAAGCTGTGAAATGTGTTACTGATCAAAAAGCAGCGTGCGGGACCGCTTGGGCCCTGTGTGTCAGGGAGGACGGAGCAGAAACAGAAAACATATGGTCTCCAGATTAATCCTTTGCTACCCAAAGAGGGGAGAAGAGCAAAAGATTGTCCAGTTGTTCAGGGTGTCTGGTTTGCGTTGCTGATGGTTGAGAATGCAACACTTCTGGTAGATAAACACCGGTTGAAAAAAAATCTTTGTGCCATCTGCTGAAGGGTCATTATGGCTGAGAGACAAAGAGATGATTGTCCCTGGGGTCTCAATTTTCTGCATTATGTTATCGTTCCATACATAGAAGCTCAAAGCCTGACCTTTTCTCGGATCTTTGTGTTTCCCTGGATTATAGTGGGTAATGGTGAGAGACCGTCAGGTCACATGAGGTGTCCTCTTGAGAAGGTACTTCTCCATGAAACCCTGAAGTGGGAAATAAAAACCTTAAAAAATACCACGGGCAGAGGAGCCGCAGGACTTCTTTCAGCCCAGCTAGTTGCCTGCCCAACACCCAAGCCAAGATGGCATCCACATTTATGTGAATAGCTGCTACTGGTGAATGGCTTGGAACCGTGAAAATTTGGGGCAGAACATCTCTAAATGTGTGTACGGGAGGATGATTCTTGAGAAGTGGGCTCTGAATAGAGATTTAATTTGATCTATGGAAAAATCAAGACGTCACCTACAATACGTGATGGAAGGAGGGAAAACTAAGGTCACGCTGAGTAAATGAAGAAATTGATATGAAAGTTTTAAGTTGGCTTTTATGTGAAGAGTTTTTCCTGGCTGTCTCTTATGTATTTGGCCTTCGCCATTTCAGAAGCACAGGAAGAAGACCTCAGCTGCTTGAGACATTAATATAGCAAACTTTTACAGGGAATTATTCTTTATTCCAGTGAAAGGTGCCAAGATGCGTGGTGGTTTTGCGACAGAACATTTTCAAGGGTGGCAATTTCCCATGTAACGATATTTTTTCCTGGAAATTTTAGTGGAAATATGGAGGGAAAAAAATGTTCTCTGTGCAAGTCACCGAGTGGGCTGCCAATGGGTAACAACAGTGCACAAAGGGGAATTGTGGATGTAGGACTCTACAAGAGAGGTTTTGGCCATGTGTTTGTTTAAATGCAGTACTGCACGGACATCAGCCTGTCCTGCTGATGCTAGTGAGGGTGTGGACATTGACAATGCAAGAAACTTAATGAAATAAGATTTCTTCTGGCTTTGAAGCAATAGAATTAGAACAGATCAAAGATGAGGTAACCTGAGAGCAGATCAGCCCCACCACTTCTGCCATAAATAATGACTTCTGCAATCAGCTGCAAGGCTTGGCCTTGTTCTCCTGAATTCCTATCTCCTTTGAACACTACAGGGAAGTTTGAATATTCTTTTGATTCTGAAAGTCAAGCTCATCTTCTAATTTTGAATAAGCGATTAAAAAATTATGGAGTGTTGTATTTTCTTCTTTACTAGCTTGAAAGTGGGAATAATATTGAGGCAGGATCTTGGCTGCTGCAAATACCAAAAATAGGTATGGTGTAAGCAGTGTAGAGAAAGCCTTGCAGGGGGGACTGGTGTGGGTAGGAGAAAAGAATCAGCACCATCACGTCCAGCATGGGCAGGATCTTTGTAGCAAGGACCACGTGCTCCTCCAGCAAGAGGCTGATCTGGTCTTGGGGCAGAGGGTTGTGATAGATGCTTCTCTCATGGCTGTTTTCTGCAAGTGTCTCTACTGGTTTTGGACAGTGGAAATTCACTGTTCTGTGAAGTCACCAGAAGGGTTTCTGTTTTAAAATGTTTGTGTTTCTCCTCATTAGCTGTCTTCTTTATAAGTGAGAAGAAGAGAAAGGAAAAACCTCACTTTCTCCCTCCAAAGAGGCTTTTCCTAACTGGGGCCAGATAAAATCTAACATGTGGTGGGGTCTAAAAGGGGTTTGGATACAGCCACCTCTCTCCTGGCGGGAGAACAAACCCCAGCGTTGCCAGTTTTACTAGTTGAGATGATACTGCCTCAGGGAGCTCAGAAAGTCCGAGTGTTCAAAGCGGAGGCTGACGGGTTGATTAGAATGAATCAGCATATTCCAGGAACAGCAGTACATTGGATTAAATAAGCTTTTAATCTGCTAGAGGAATGGAAATAGGGAGGTTCAGATGGTAAATTGGGCTACTCATTCTCAGCAGGGAAGAGAAAACGTGGGCAGACCATGAAACAATGTTTGGAAGGAATGAGCTGCCCAGTTTTTATAGCAGCAGCATAGGGAAGCAGCCCTGAGGGCCAGTTTAAGAAGTGTCTTCATCCCTCTTGGCGGTTTCAAATCAAAGTCGGAGTCACCTCTTTAACAGGAACAGTTTTGTTTCAGTGTGAACTGGATAAAATGCAGGGGGAGAGGGTGATGCTGCAGAAAGAGGATGTGCAATGGATCACCAGTGGAGGGGTTGGCTGTGAGGTTATCCTGGCGGGCTGGGGGTCATCTGGAGGGAGGTTGCCACGTTTTCTGGTCCTTCCTCGCATCTACCAGAGGTCTTTTATGGTCAAATCTAAAAGCTCATGGGCATTTACTGCCTGGGCTGGACTCCTGGTGTCCATGCAGTTACAAGCACACTCATGTAGAGGGCTGCAAAGATACTGGAGAACATCTGGGGACTGATGCATGAAAACAGGGTGGAAAACACTGCCAGAGAGTCCCCACTTGGCTGGGTGATGTGCAAGGACACAGCCAGGATATCTTGGATACCAAAAAACCTCCCTGGGATAAAATAGGCAAACCAGACCATATCTAAACTTTTTCATTTTTGCTTCTTGCTTCTGAGCTCTTTGAACCATGGTCATCACTGGAAAGGTCTTCACATCAGCCTGGATGCAGCTGCTGGGTTTCCCCACTGTCGGCATCAGGAACGTGTCTCAAATCAGAAGCAGGTTTCTGTCTGGAGATCCTATGCTATTGCCCCGTTTCCCAAGATGACTTGGCAGCCACGAGCTTATTTCTAAGCCTTTGCTACACCTCATGGTAGCTCCTCCTTCCTTTCTAAAAAAGCAACTTCCCTTTTCAGAGGAATAGGAAGTGAATCTCGTTCTGCAGAGAGGTCAGGTATCTCAGATGTGTTCTCCTCCAAAGGAAAAGCCCCTGCACTAAAGCCCAAAGTGTTCAGGCTAACCCTGAAGCCATCCTCTCCTTCTCCAACCCTAACCCAACCACCTCCATCTCTCTCCTCTGCCCTTAGCTGGAAGAGAATTGAGCAGGCAAAATGCAAGCTGGCAAGTGAGAATTTTGGTGAGTCTGCAAGGGCTTCCTCATTTCTGTATCTCCTTGGTATGCAAATAGCAGGCCCAACTCTGCAGGACACCTGGCTGAGGGGTAATGGGATGAGTGCCTGTCTGGCTGTTTTCAAGGTCACCCTGTGCTGTTCCTTTAGGGTAAGGGGCACGGTGTGACCCCCTGAGCACTTGCAGACCCCTGCTTATGGCCCAGACAGGCTTGCAGCCCTCTACAGGATTTTCTTCCTCTGTCAGGAGCACAGGGCAGTTGCAGAACCAAGGCTGATTTCCATGCCACACATCCCACGGGGGTTTACTGGAGAGGGCACTTCACAGCCCCATGAGCAGTGCTGGGGCATCGGGCACATGCATCCTGGAGCAGCTGCTCTCATCTCACACAGCCTCATGTCCTCAGCCAGCCTCGTCTTGTCCTTGGTTCTTATGGCTGGCAAAGGCCCTCTTGGCTTGACCTCAGCTTAGATCTGCTCCGTGAAGCCTTTCCTCCAGTAAACAACATCACCAGCGTGCGAGGGACCTTTAGGTTTTGCATCACGTTCGGCGGATGTCAGCTTGTGTTTGTCCTTTTCGGTGAGAGCTGCTGAAGCACAAACAACATGAGGTCATTCCTTCCTCAAGCTGGCTGAGACCAAGAGTCCCTTCCCTCCTGCTGCCCCATGTAAGACAAGAAAGGCGTCATGCAACTACCCACAGAGGTTTACACAGTGGTTTTTGAGGGCCTCATGTCTGCAACAGCTTAAGAAAATACATTGAAAACACCTTAGGGAAGCCAGCTTTTCATGCACCCTGTGGCAAGCCTCATGAGTCTGTAGAAAGGAATCCTGCTTGTTGTACAACATTTATCTCCTAAGATAGAGGCATTTCAGTCTCCCTGTTGAATATGCTGAGGCAGAATGAGAAAGCCACTCCCTCAGAGTCACCCACAAGTCCCTGTCCAGACCTTCATTCGTTAGACCATGCTGCTACGGTTGAGTAGGTTCATAGAGGGTTTGGACTCACTCATTTCATCTGAAAAAGGTTGAGTTTTTTAATGACAGAAAGGACTGATCATTGCAAAGCCAGTTTGTTCAGCTGTTTCCTAAAATTTAGTTGTTTGCATAGTGGAAGCACAACCCATTCACAGTCATTGTAGCTGTTTTTAACGACAGTTGTTAATAAGCTGTGGGTTTTGCTGGGTTTTGTGTCTGGATTCTCTTTGGGTTTTTCGCCTTCCTCACTGCTATTTTCATTGGCCAGGTCATCTGGGAAGTGTAACTCCCACCCCCTCCCAGATTCTCATTTTTATATTCAAAATAGAGCAAGGGATCCTTGGAGGAAAGAAAAGAATCAGTTCTGACACAAAGACCTGATTAAAAAAAGAAAGCCCATTAAAAGCCTTTGCAAAAATCAGGCTGCTCCTGAAATCTGGGGGTGTAACATTCCAAGCGGTCGGTTCCATGGATGGTGTGGATGTGGTGGGAGCCAGGGGTCTCTAAGAAAGAAATTCTGCGAGGGCCCTCAAACCTCATGGAGCATCTGCCATGGGTCGGACCAGTGGTTCGTCCGTCCTCGGATCGTGCCTCCAGGAGCAGCTCCGTAGGAAGCAGGCAAGTAGGGAACATCCCACCTTCATCCACATTCCCCTGAGGGTGAAGAGAAACCCAGCAGTCTTTTCTTTGTTCTCTTCCTCTCTCCCATCCCTCCTTTATGTGACATCCTCCCTCCGCCTCACCCTGTTTCCCTTCCCCAAGATCTATGGGGTAGAGAGATGATGAGTTGCTACGGTTCAGCCCCGAGGGATGGTTTACAGGGATGATGTTTCCTTGATTTACTGCAAAAAGAGAGGAGGACAAATAAGTGCCGGGCATGCACACCTTGGTACTCTTATCCTCCCCTGTCCCCCCAGGGTCTGGAAGAGAAGAGAGGGTGTATGCATGGGGAAAGCCTGCCAGAACTGGACACAGCTGTGATGAGTAGGGGAAGGGCTCTGGCATCCAGTAGTTATTTCTGACATGGCTTTCCAAGTGGTTGGAGCTACTCAGATCAGGAACTGGGATTGTAAAGCTTTCTCTACAGCCCTGTGCTTCTCCTGAGCATGGTGGGAGGGGACATCGCTCCCAATGAGACCTCACTGAAGGAAGGGATGTCTGATGGCATGGAGTACCTGAGCACCAGCCTGCCACCAGCTTCATTGCTCCTCTTGGGTCATGGCTAACGGGTCCTACAAAATGCAGTCCTAGAAAAAAGCAGCATCTGGGGCACAGGACCTCCAGGAATGTTCTTTTGCAGGGCAGAAATACGGGTGGCCACATATAGAGGTGCAGAGGAACACTCCCCCTGTCTCCTCATGTTCCCAGGGCTGTGAGGGCCAGGACATGCCCACATCCCTACAGACAATCATGCGTGACCAACCTCAGGTCCTGCAGAGCCCGACGTCCCACCTCGCTGATGCAATGCCTGGGGTGAGCTCATGAGGAAACCATGTTTAAGGGAGGTGGGATAAGAAATCTGCTCTCCCCCAGGACCCTGAGCCCTGGCTCTGCTTCCTGGCTCACAGCCCTTTGAAGCTCAGCCGAGCATCTGCCAGGATCCAACAAGGCTCAATGCTCAATGTAAGCAGCCATTTTTCCTCCAGACAGATGTTTTGATTAGTGAATGATCACTCTCGCAACAGCCGGTTGTTTTCTACTTCTGGAGTGAGCAAGTAGCTCTTTTATTACCTCTTTTTTGTTTTTTTAATTTTTTTTTTAATGTGTGTTTCCCTGGCAAGAAACTTTATGCATCTGTTTAAACTCATGGTCCTGGAAATCTGTGTGCTCCCAACCCTCAGACTTACACATGACTATCTCCCACGGGGTGTCCCAGCTCTTCAAAAAAAGGCTTTTCTTCAGCCAGATTTTCTGCTTGGTTCATCTACTCAGGCCAGGTTTACCTACAAAGCACGGCCTAAGAAAGATGGGAGATTCAGGGCAGACTTAGGTGGCAATGGAAATGGCAAGCTGGATTGCAGCAGGAGATCCCAAAATAAATCAAAGGGCTCCAATCTCATTTCTGCAATGTGTACCCCTCACTGAGGGGTAAAATGCAGGAGCACAGAGCTCCTGGGCTTGTTCTTTGGTCTAGTAGGAGACAGACACAGCTGAGACCAGTTTGGCCATGCTGTCTCTGCAGGGACCTGCAACAGCTCAGCACCAGCATCAGCACCTCACCAGAACTGGCTGGAAAGGTTGACTGCTCCTGGGGGTTACTGTTCATACTCCCTCAAAGACCTTTTACATGGGACTGCATGTCTGAAAAAGGCTTCAAAGAAAACACAAATACAACTTGGTGTCTTCGTCAAACAAGGACCGGGACTGGATGGGATCTGAATTGCCCCTCTGCTCTGCCCTGGTGAGACCACCCCTGGAATCCTGTGTCCAGCTTGGGGCTCCCCAGTTCCAGAGAGACAGGGACCTACTGGAGAGAGTCCAAGGGAGAGCTACGAGGGTGATCAAGGGACTGAACATCTCTGCTGGGAAGAGAGACTGAGAGAACTGGGGCTGTTCAGCCTGGAAAGGAGACGGCTGAGAGGGGACCTTATTAACATATAGAAATATCTGAGAGTGGGGGTCAGGAGGAAGGGGACAATCTCTCCTCAGTGGTGCCCAGCAATGGAACAAGAAATAATGGGTTTAAGATAGAACATGGGAAGTTCCACTTCAGCATGAGGAGAAACTTCTTCCCTGTTAAGGTGCCGGAGCCCTGGCCCAGGCTGCCCAGAGAGGGTGTGGACTCTCCTGCTCTGGAGACTTTCCAACCCGCCTGGACGCGTTCCTGCGTGGCTGCCCTGGGTGATCCTGCTCTGGCAGAGGGTTGGACTGGGTGATCTCCAGAGGTCCCTTTCAACCCCCAACATTCTATGATTCTATGATATTGCCAGGGCTCCGGTAAGGATGCAACACGCAAGCCAGATACCTGCTTCACTCCCCAGCAAAACCCAAGGCGCTTCTTCCCACAGGGTCTTCACGGGAACCTTCTGCATTGCTGTAGTTCCTCCACACATGACCTGGTCCTACTGAGCAGCAGCCTTTGGCTATGAAAGTCCCCTCTGATGTTGGTTGGAGATCCAGCTCCTGTGTCATCACAGAAGTTCTTGCTGCCCTTCCACTGTCAGGGAGACGTCTTCAGCAAGACTTTAGCCACTGTGTCCTAAAGAACGGTGGCCATAGCCTCCACCTCCTGCCTCTGAGAAAGACCTCCTGCCCGGTCAGTGCTCTTTGCAGCACAGCACACTTATTTATAGCTGTTTTCTAACCACCTCTGAGCAACAAAACTGCTAATTCAAAAAAAAAAAAAAAAACAACTGATGAAAAGAACTTGACCAAAACCCAGCAAAAGTAGAAAATAGTCACAGTAGAAAATGCTTTAGTAGCAAGTCTTCATTCCTATTTAAGTGGCTGATCTCACCAAGATCTTTAAGAATTCTCTGGTTTTGCATCTTGCAAAGCAATCCAATTGTGCCAGGTGGGGAGATATATCGACAAGCTATTAAAATGAGGAAAAAGAGAATTTAATGCATCTGGGATGTGCCTAGATCTGGGGTATTAGTTGGTTTTTAGGTTTATTTCTACTGCATTTTTTTCGTCCTGCTCATGCAAAAATGCAAATCTGGAATACTTAAATTATTGTATCCAAAGGAAGTTGATTTCAGCAATTCTTTCTGGAAGGGAGATGACTTGCAAGAAGAAAATCAGAATTTTAGACCCTTCATAGCTGGCTATATCAGCATTGCCAAAGTAACTTTTTAAGGGTTTTTAATGCCATTTCCTTTTCAAATGTGTTTTCTTAAACAAAGACCTTCTGAAGTTTTAAAATGAAGTGAAATATCTAATCTTCGTGAACTATGAAAACATGTTGTTGGACCCACTCTAGAATCTGAATGGAAAGGGTGTTTATCTTGTGATTTCACGGGGCTTGGTGGGGTTTTTTTTGGAGTTGCCTTCGCAGCGAAACACTATTGGCTTGCTTGGTTCTTGACCTATTTTTCCATGGCACAGTTTCATGGGGGAGAGACCAATGACAAGCTGAGACTTCTGCTTTTCTGCTAGATTCTGTCTTGTTTTTCCCTCGCACCCACCCGTGCAGATCCAAGGTTGTTTGTCTGTATCACTCACACCCATCGCAGAAGACGTTGCTGCATTCGCATCCGAAAGAACTTTTGAGCTCTCTTGCTCATGTAGCGGAAACCAACCAACCGCAGTAGATGGTGCACCCATGGTGCAGAGCTGCTTACTCCAAAGATGAGATGGGCAAACGCTTGCAGCCCTTGGCTTAGCCCAGGTACCTCCATCCTAGGTAGGGAGGAGGATATCCGAGGATTCTAGGATATCCTTTTTTATAACAGGATAGAAAAAGATGGGAGAGCTACTATCGGTTACTTTTTTTTTCTGTGAAGCTAATTTAAAAGAAAAACTAATCAGGAGCAGAAACACTGTGGCAGAACATCCATTCAACTCAGCTCCTTTTATTTGGAAAAAAAAAGAAAATTACTTTTCAGAAAGCGAATACTACACCAGCTGCGGGCTGGGAGCTTACCAGGTCTGACACTGTTTATCCACAGGTCTATTTTGGGATTTTTGTGTAATATGAAGGACAGTTGTGTCAGCTGCCGAAGGCTGCACAGGCAACCTGGAAAGCACGACGAGTGGATTTTGTAGGGACTGTGAATACCCAGAACTGTGCTAATGTCTGTGTGGGGGTGGGAGCAAGTAACCTTTGTGGGATATTTTTCACTGGTTCCTTTTCCCACCCGTGCTGGGCCATGGTGTTGACTTCTTTGTGCCGCTTTGCACAGATGTGTCTTTGAAACATGCATATGGGGAGAAAACTCAGTTTGTGCAAACGTGCAGAGAGGTTTTTCCACTCTCAACACGGTGCAGAAAGGGTTGCAATGTCCCCTTGGACACAGGAGCACTGTGAGCAGATACACAGGTTAGGACGTGGTCCCCACTCCTCTCAAATCCTGTCAGAGTAGCTGGGATGGCCACAAGCCCCTAATGGGACTTGCTGAGGTTGACCTTCCCCCATGCCCTTTCCCACTCTGCCCCGAGAGCAACCTGAAACCTTAAAATATGAATCCACCATCCTGTAGATGGTCCATCAATCCTCTCATAAGATCATCCTGGTGACATGACTGGTGATCAAAGCACGCTGCTGACTTGTATCATATCTCACATCCCCTAACTCTGTTGAAAAATCACAGAATCACAGTATGTCAGGAGTTGGAAGGGACTTTGAAAGATCACCTAGTCCAACCCCCCTGCCGGAGCAAAGACAGCAACTGCCACGTTTCTATCTTCCATTTGGGAGCAGAGTATATAAAAGACTGTGGGATGCTCCAGTGAGATAATAACAAGGGCTGTAGGTAGAAGTTCAATATGCAGGTGGACTTTGTGCCTTTCATGGCTGGTAATGAGTGGTATCTAAAACTTGTTTATCATCCAGCCTTGACTTAAAGTGATACCTTGAAGTTCCCTAGGTGAAAAGGGAACTCTAGCTGCTCTCATTTACTGCCCTGGCAAATAACACCATTCAGAATCAGAAATCCTGGCACAAAGCCATCTCCCACAAATTTACAAGTAGAAGAGTGGGTGCCCAATAGAAGAAGGTCACAGACCTGTTTGAGCAGGTCCAGAGGAGGGCCATGAAGATGATCAGCAGGCTGGAGCACCTCCTCTATGAAGACAGACTGAAAGATTTGAGACTGTTCAGCCTGGAGAGCAGAAGGCTCCAGGAAGACCTTATAGCAGCTTTCCGATACCTGAAGGGGGCTACAAACAGGACCTGCCCTTCATGAACCCATGCAGATTGGGCCTGATCACCTGGTTGTCCTGCGTGTGTCTCATAATACAGCTCAGGGCGATCTGCTCCATCAGCTTTCCCAGGACCAAAGTTAAACTGACAGGCCAGTAATTCCCTGAATTGTGCTTCCCTCCCTTCTTATATATGGGGGTAACATCAGCTGACTTCCAATCTGAGGGGACCTCTCCAGTCAGCCAGCACTGCTGATAAATGATGGAAAGTGGATTGGTGAGCACCTCTGCCAGCTCCTTCAGCACTCCTGGGTGCATCCCATCTGGCCCCATAGACTTGTGCACATCTAAATATTGCAGCAGGTCAGAGACCTTTTCCTCCTGGAATGGGAGGAGTCTTTCTGCTCCCAGTCCTAGTCTCCCAGCTTAGGAAGTTAGATTCCCTCTATATAACTGTCCTTGTTCATAAAGACTGAGGCAAAGAAGACATTAAGCAATTCAGCCTTTTCCTCGTCTGATGTCACTAGTCATCCTCTCGCATCTAACAGGGGATGGAGGCTCTCATTGACCTTTCTTTTGTTATTAATATATTTATAGAAACTTTTCTTATTATCCTTAACTGTAGAGGCCAGATGAACTTCTAGATGGGCTTTGGAGCTTCTTATTTTTTTCCTACATAGCCTCACAACATTTTTATAGTCATCATGAGTTGCTTGCCCTTTTTTCCAAAGGCCATAAATCCTCTTTTCCTCTCTGAGTGCCAGCCAAATCTCCCTGTTAAGCCAGGCAGGTCATCCATGCCTCCAGCTGGATTTATGGCTAACGGGGATGACCTGCTCCTGCACCTTAAGGACCTCTTTCTTAAAGAGCGTCCAGCCTTCCTGGACTCCCAAACCCCTCAGTACCTCCAGGGATGGGGACTCCACCACTGCGCTGGACAGACTGTTTCAGGGCTTGACAAATATTTCCATGAAGAAATTTTTCCTAACATCCAGTCTAAACCTCCCCTGATGCAACTTGAGGCCATTTCCTCTTGTCTTGTTACTAATGAGAAAAGACTGACTCCCAACCTCGTTACAACCTCCTTTCAGGGAGTTTGTAGAAAGTGAGAGGGCCTCCCCTCAGCTTCCTTTTCTCCAGGGGGAACAAGCCTCCTTCCCTCAGCTGCTCCTCACAAGACTTGTTCTCCAGACCCTTCCTCAGTTTCTTTGCCCTTTTCTGGATATGCTCTAGCACCTATAAAAGCAGTCATTTGTGTTGATTTTTTGGGGGGAGATTTATAGTGTCTGTCTGAGACTCATCTGAAAAGTATGAAACACCAGAGTTGTGTGGGAACAGAAACTATGGAGTTCAGAAGGTCCAAGATAGCAGGAGGACTGTAATGGGATGATTGTAGACTCTTCCCTGCACCGTCCCACTGCCTTGCATTCTCATCTTCTCCACCTTTTTCTTCACGAACGAGAAGATCGTTTTGTCCCCCAGTGCCTGCCCCTTTTCCCAAGGGCTGACTCATTAAAGAGTTATTCATGGTCTTCCTTCCAGGATGGGGTTGCTCGGGAGCAAAAACCAGCTGACAACCACTGAGAAACACGCTTCTGGCAGCAATCAAAAAACCAAGAGTAAACCTCCTTCTGCCCCACCCAAGGTAAGCCTTCTTTTTTGTGTCCTTTTGGGATCTTCAACAACTGTTAGTGCCTGGAGCGATGCAGGCAATGCTGGTGTGAGTCAGCAAGAACTTGAGTACTTCTACTTCCTAAAACTGGGGAAATGTTGTTCAAAGGGCAAAAGAAAAATATTTGTGCCTGGCTTCCCTCCACGAGATTCTGAGTATGGGATGAGCTGTTCAGTCAACCCTTATTTGCTCTGAGTATTCTCTCTCTCAAAAAAGGATGCCCCTTTTTCTCTTTGGGGACTTGTTACGGCCGTGAATTGTCTGAGTGGGCTAGGGATGATGGTGCTCTCAAGGGCTACCTCACGCTGAGCCCAGCACAATTATTTGTGTGGTCTGGACTGCAGAGCAAGGCAGGAGACAGGGAGAGAACGTGCAGAGGCTGCTGCTCCTTGTGCCCTGCATCGCTTGAACACAAGTCCTCCCAGTTGATCCCTGTATCTTTTAGGCAGGTCTGATGCCCTCAGCACTCTGCAACTCAAGCTACTGCTGCTGACTTGCAAACAGCACAAAGAGGAGTCAGATTCAGGCTAAGATTCAAAGTTCCAAACCACAACGGATACTTTACCACAAGGGAGGTTCACTAAAGAGGGTCTACAGCTAATCTGCGGGGGAGTGGGCTGAGAATGAGGAATGCTGAGCATCTGCTGCTCCCTTTGAATTCATGCAACTTCTGCTTATGTGGACATGGGTCAGTAAGATACTGTGATTTAGGAGACCTCAAATGAAAAACTCCTTGTTTAAAATCTGTCTGGTGCTGTGCAGAGGACATGACGTTCAGACACCGGAACAGACTGCCTAGGGAGGGGGTTGAGTCGCCATCCCTGGATGTGTTCAAGTGTTGCTTAGATGTGGTGTTGGGTGATACGGTTTAGGGGTGAACTTGTAGTGTAGGGTCAATGGTTGGACTCGATGATCCCAAGGGTCTTTTCCAACCTGAATTGTTCTATGATTCTATGATTCTTTTTTTTCTTGCCCTTGTCAGCACTGCATCCAGCAGCCAGCACAAGAGAAACTCTAGGTGTTACCGCCATGTGAAAACAGATCTTGAGCTCTGACAATGGGGAGGAATTGCCCCTCATTGCTTCTGATGACAACTGGAGATGTTTTTTGCTCCTCTAGTCTAGTTTCTGAGTTCTGCCATGGTTACAAAATCTAGTCTTCATGACAGCAGATGTGAGATTGACCAAGAGGGTATTCTTTTCCTAAATTTCCTTCTTTGCAGCTCACTGGAGAGGAGCTGCTATCTGTGTAAATACAATATCATCAGTCACCTTCTGACACTCAATTTTTTTGCCACGGGCACTAAGCTCTCACATGTCAGGAGAAGTCCGTATTTCTTTCAGTTTAATTAGAAAGGGCAGTGGATGAGCAGCTCTCCCACCCCAAACTGCTGCTAAGTAGGAGTGAAAGTGTGTGAGTTAAAAACTTTTAATTTAACGTCTGTAGTTCACTCCTTTTGCACATGTATAAAAATATCTGGCAGTGGTCAAACACTCACTATAGACACTAGCTACTGTACCTTGGGCTGGACACAATATTGGTGTCTAAATTTGGGTTGAGATCAACAGAACCCCCAAGGCCACTTCCATAATATTAAACTCTTAGCCAGCAGAGCAAGGGGGTTGCATCCCAGCCAGGAGTGGTCTGTGGCCAAAAGCAGGACAAGATGAGTTGCAGTTCCTTGCTGCTGTTTAATTTGATAATATAGTCACTACCTTTGTTTTCTGAACATCTCCCTGAGCAGAGGATATTCCATGAGCCATGGGACAGGTAGGGCAACGAGTATTCCCATTTTTCTCCTTCAAATCATATTGCAATTGTCATTTCTCAATGGGACCATTCGTGTCTCATCCCCCACTGATCTGAAATCTGGCAGCAGAGTTAGACCGGGGTCTATATCGGTGGGCAGCAGATTTATGGTTTTATTTGGAGGAGAACCAGGGATTATTGAAGCTGACAGTGAACACAGCTATGAACACATCATGGCAGAACATGCTAAAGCCACCATGGCAGAATGTGCTAAAGCCACCATGACACATACAAAGCCAGGTGCAGGGGCTGTTGATTGATTACAGTGGGCTCCAGACCAGAATCCCACTCATCTATGAAGCTGCGAGCAGGTCTTCCTGCAAACAGCAGTAAATGACTTATTTTTCTTTTCTTTTTCTTTCTGCCAAAGGACAGACAATTTATCAGCATCCCTCATCTAAACCAAGCCTCTGTACAAGGTAAGATTCTTAGCTCAGTTGCTGTTTTCTTCACCTTCCTGTGGGGTTGCACAAGGTGGTGGTCCCCCAGCAGCAGGTCTGGAGAACAAGCCATCGTGTCACAGGCGTGTGGTTTCTGTGTTTATAGCATTGCCAAGGCACGGAGATTATCGCTCCGTTCCAGAAGATTCAGTTTACATCACTAACCATTTGTAGCTGCCAGTTTCTCTTGCTCATCAAAGAAATTAAGAGGGAAAAGCAGTCCTTCCTCATCGGTTGAGCAAAGTGAGATCTGAGACACCAGCCGCGTCAGATTTCTCTCTCTGCTGCCCTGTCTGCAGCGTTGACAACTTCTGGATGTTACTGACAGTTTCAGAGGAAATAGCAGGCATCAGAGCGCCCGGAGAGACTACAAAGAGAGCGAGAAGAAAGAAAAGAATGTGAAATAAGGATGCACAGAGCCCCTGCTTGGAGACCGTTTGTTGGCTTCAGCCACCTCCGCAATTATCTGCGGGTCGCAGGCGACGTTCGGTGGATGATTGCCTTTTAGCAGGTAGCCCTCTGCTACATCTGCCAAGCCTCCAACAGTAGCTTGTATTTATTCCCGTCAAAGAAGTTTTGCAGATTAAGGGCAGAGATAGAGGGAATCAGAAGAGGGCAAAAAAAATAGATAAAGCTTGGAAGAAAGCGGTGAGCGACACACAGAAGATCCTCACATGGGCAAAATTGTACCATTAGGGGAGACAGGGCATGAGGAAAGCAAAAATGGGGTGACAAATAAGTAGGATGGGTGGAATGGCAGGCCTAGGTCCTGGCGGTCTTACGGCTGATGGTGGAGGGTCTCTGCTGTTGGGCAGGCAGAGGAAATTCTGCAACTTCAAAATATTATTCAAAACTGACATTTGTTATGGGCATCAAACTTGTGGGAGGCATAACCATGTGAATCAGGGTGGGTTTCTGTGGAAGTACCATCTTTTTTCGGTGCTTTCTCTCGCAAAACTGTTTTCATGACATGTTTCCATGACATGTTTCCAAGCGGCCGTGCTTGGCTCCTACTTCCACAACTGAGCAGACACCACCAGTTTTTCACAGGGTTTTTATCAACCTTCTCTGGCGAGAAGCACAACAGAAGCCACCTTCAGGGAGGCGGCTTTTACTTCTGCTTCACGCCAGAAGGCAGAAGTGGAAAGGTGCTAAAAAATGCATTAAGTACCATGTTAGCCATTTCCAGCTCTCAAAAATATTTTAGTTTGTTAGGTTCAGTTCCACTTTTGAAGGAATATTCATACTGTCCGTCTGGAGAACTTCTTATTTTTCTCTACTCGTGCCTGAGTTTCCAGAAATGATGAGATGTCTGACTCCATCCTGTGTGGTAAAATAGGCTGCAAGATATTTGAGATATCTGAGATATTGTTGTTGTGAAAGAAGGCAATTCAAGTGAATCAATATAGAAAGCACAATATAGAAAGCACAATCCAAGAAATTTAATCGTATTAAAAAAAATCAAAGACCTGAATTATATCCTGTGCAAGCACCTCAAATTCAGTCGGGCAAAATTATTGACTGTAGAAGTGTAGCATGCAGTATAAAACAAAAACTCTTTTTCGTGGGTTCTTTTTTCATTTTTAAAATTTTCTGCTGTTCTTTCCCCTGATCTTGGTGTTGTACAACTTGTTTCACAATTTCAAACTTCCACACCGCTATCTCAGAAAACATTTATTTATTTATTTAGAGAACCAGCCTGATTCCTCCTGATATTATTTTTCGTAACAGAAGTAACACAAAGGCAGACAAGGAGTGCATAACTCTGGATCTGACTGCAGCTGGCAGCACGGTCGATCACCTTTCCACTTGGCGTGGAATCTTCCAGTGTGAGAGTCTCTCATGGTTCCATAAGCACTCATGACATCTTTAAGATTGATCCTATGGAGTCTAAACTTGCTCTTAATTCTGCACTTCTAAACCCCTCACTACAGCCCATGATGATGGTCTCTAAACACAACAAGTCCATTGCTACAGACACTGTCATTTACTTGTGTTGGATAGATAAGACATAGCAGATAGGTAGAATAACTACTGCCCGTGCCCTGCCAGGTGCTCACAACTAGATTTACGTACTACGGATGGACAGAGATGGTCATTTTGGGTGCTTGTCCTCAGGCATTATAATAACCTACAACTGTCTCATCTCCCAGGTAAGAAGAGACAGGACAAGAGGAAATGGCCTCAGGTTGCACCGGGGAGGTTTAGATTGGACATTAGGAAAAAAATTCTTCACCAGAAGGGTTGTCAAGCCCTGGCACAGGCTGCCCAGGGCAGTGGTGGAGTCCCCATCCCTGCAGGTATTTAAAAGCCGTGGAGATGTGGTGCTCAGGGGCACGAGTTAGTGGTGGAACTGGCAGTACTGGGTTAACGATTGGACCTGATGATCTTTAAAGTCTTTTCCAACCTAAACAATTCTATGATTCTATCCTAGCACAGCTCTAAACCAACTGATGGTCCTCTAGGGGACCCTGGCACCATCTCAGCTTGGCTCCACAGCCATGAGACGCTTGCAAAGACGCACGACGGGACAGTGGTGGGAAGACTGGTTGAATCATTTCTATTAAGCCATCAAACTGGCACTCAGCCTGTGCAAACCAAGCTGGTATCTAACTTGCCTGACAGCAGCCCTGAGCCAAGATGATTTGGCTCACAATCAAAGTCTGCGGGCTGCTAGCATTATCTGCAGAGCAGGCACTCTTAGCAGCCCCGACGGCTTCTCTGCCATAGAGTCACTCATGACCTAACTTGATCAAATAGGCCAAGAAAGTATTATCGAGGCTGTTTCTCAGCGGGCTGGCAGGCTCAGAGACAGGAAAGAGTCACTTTCATCGTGAGGCAGCAAGTCTTGCTGGCTCGAGCAGAGACAGCTCTTCTTCTGCCTCACTTAACCGTGCAGTGTTTCTCAACACATATTTTGAGAAGGGGATAAGAGGTGACCATAATATTTTTTCAGCATATAAAACCTTTTTGTCCTTTTGCTGGATTTTCTTTTCCTTCCTCCCTCTTTGCTTTTTTATTTTTTGGAATTTTTTTTGTTTGTTTTGTTTATTTGTACTTATGTCAGTTGCTTCAAGATCAAAACTTCATTTTATTTTCTGGAATACACACAGCCACTCTGTGCTTCAAGATGTTGACGCACTTGCTTCTATTTTTCAAAGCAAAAGTGTGACCACTGCATTATTTTACTTTCAAGAAGAGAGAGATGGTGCGTGTGGATCAACATGCTTGTTATGGACACCTTGCAGCAGGCAGATGCCCAAAACCCTTTCCTGTCATAGAAGCTGTACGATAACAACTTTCTCAACGAGGAGGCAACAAGAATTTGGGTGCATTGCTAATGCCAAACGCTTTGAGATCCCTCAAGGGGAAGCCCCCAACTGTGCAAACTATTTTGAGGCTTCAAAGCATTCTCCTTTGTGACTGATCATCCTTTTCTCCATATATAGAAGTGCGAGGCTCTGTTGAAACCTACCGTGAGTCTCCAAGTTTCTCCTTGCAAGCCTGAAAGGAACTGCTCAGGGCTTTGGTTTCCTCCCACGCTGACCCTTTCTTGTCCCTCCTCTCCAGTAAATCACCAGCAGAGCAGCAGCCAGGCCTTGCCCAGACACAAAACCCAAGTTGCCCCAGAGACACGTTATCTTGCGATGACAAAGGGCCCGTCTGGCTCTCTTGCTGGTGGCATTATTTGAAAAGGTCAAACAGAGACTGCGGCTTGACAGTCTGGTTTGAAAAATGATAATAATAGACCATCCATTGGTCTGGATGCATTAATTGGGCTATGTAGAAGATAAAACCTTTCTGCAGCAAATAGTCTTATTTTTATTGTTATTATTATTATTGTTATTAATTATTTTTATTATTTAAAATTTTTTCTTTTTCTATTTTCTTTTTCTTTCTTTTTCTTTTTCTTTTTCTTTTTCTTTTTCTTTTTCTTTTTCTTTTTCTTTTTCTTTTTCTTTTTCTTTTTCTTTTTCTTTTTCTTTTCCTTTTTCTTTTCCTTTTCCTTTTTCTTTTCCTTTTTCTTTCTCTTTCCCTTTCCCTTTCCCTTTCCCTTTCCCTTTCCCTTTCCCTTTTTCTTCTTCTCCTTCTTCTTCTCCTTCTTCTCTTCACCCTTGTGCTTTGGTTTGATTTTTGCCTTACTCCACACATGCTGAGCCCCTTTATAAAGTCTGATCTCCCCAAAATAGCTGCCTGTTTCTGCTTCAGCAGCTGCGAGCCCACAGAGAACATGTGAACAGTCGCACGACCTCTCCCAGCACACACCAGCACAACCCAGCCATGCAGAGGTAGCGATTCAGCTCCAGCCCACAGAGATCTGTCCCATGGCAGGCCAGCAGCCTCACACCACGTGTAGTCACGCACAGTGAAAGCCAAAGTTCATTTTGCCCTGCCTAAATTTAGGCTCAACTGTCATGGCTGGAGTAATAGCAACAGGGTAGGATAGAGGATGGGGATCCAGGCTTGCTCACAGCCTCAATCCAGGTGGGTTGCAAGCAGAATGGGGGACATGGAGCATCGGATTTGGAGTGTGGAGCATCACAGCAGGGAAGGGGATCCTGGAGCCGCCGCTGCCCTCCTGGGAATTTCAGCTGCAGAGAGCAGGCGGGTGCTGTGGAGGTGCCGGGTTAAAAGTGAGATCACATCGTCAAGGTGCATGAAAGGGATGGCAAGATAAAGGCTGAGTCGAGAACATCTGGAGGGAGAGTCAAACCCTAGCAATGGGCTCGAATAACAGAAACTGAGATGACTTGATACCTTTTTTCAATCAAGCAAACATCATCTTTTTGAGTCAAATCGTGGAGCCACCCTGGGAAATGTTGTTACAGCAATTTTCATTTACTACTGTGTAAAACTCAGGCCAAACACTGACAGGTTATTATGATCCTTCTCATTCCACACAAACCCTTTTTTCTTGTTGACACGCTAGGTTTTGTGGATAAGGCGGGAGGAGGGGGGTCTGGAGTGCTTTAAAAACACGTAAATGGGAAACACTTTGGTCAATCAATGCTGGTCCCAGAGCAGAGGTTCTGGTTGGCAGGAAAGCTGGGTTGATGGAAAGCTTGGCTTTTGGAGGACAGGGGGGATGGCAGCCCCTGCGTGCGGGGTGTGAAATGCCCCACCATACAGCCTGGTGTGCATCACCCACCTGGCAGGGAACCAGCTGGATTCAGCAGTGCCTTTGCTTCTTTCAGATGACGTGATTGTGATTGCACTGTACGATTTTCCTGCCTCAAGTGACCGTGACCTGCAGCTGGTCAAGGGGGAGAAACTCCAAGTCCTCTCTAAGTAAGTGACCTGCTGCCAGAGAGGGGTTCAAAGATGAGGACGGTGAGGTTGGGAAAAGGGGGACCTTGGGGTCAGACACCAGTTTGTAGCTTCCCACTTCTGAGCCTGTGCCTCAGTTTTGTTCTAGTGTGACTCTGGGTGCTCTCTTCTCTCTGACAAGGTGGAGAGGGTGACACTTCCATGCTTTCCTTGGGTTACCGATACTTTGGGGTCAGATAGTGTCCCTGCCTGGATGCTAAAGGGACCTTCTTCACTGCTGGTGTGCGTGGGCACAGAAGTAGCCTAAATAACAACAATAACTGAGCTTCTGTTTCATATTTTGTGCTGATTGTGCTTTTGCAAAGGATGTGGGTTGGGTGTAGTCAGAGGACAGGACAGAACTGAGCCAGAGGCACACGGTTTCATTTCACCTTCTTAAACTCATGAGAAGTGTCTGAGAGTCCATCTGCCCAGTCCATAACAGGGCAGAGGTGGACTTAGGTCATTTGGCCTTGTAGGGCTTCTCCAGCCTTCACCCCTCTGTACGGTGGCCTCCAGAGGTGACATTTCTCACTCAGATGCCATGGGACGTGACCCATGGGGAAACTGCTGGGTGGGGATGGCTTTTGGTCACATCTGGGGACTGAGTCAGTGGTGGGAGAGCAAAGCAGTGGGTGTCTGGCAGACAGAGGAAGGAGCAGGAAGGAGGACCCCCAATGTCCTAGTGCAAGAGGCAAAATAAACTTATGGTGACCCAGATTTCCCTACTTTCACTTGGGTCACCTAACAGAGATTTGGATCTGTGGTCACTCTAAGCTTCTGCATTCATGGAAAGACACCATCACCTACAGAAGTCCTGGAGACATGAACAGCCTTCAACCTGGTGGTTGTCCTAGGAAAATGAGAGGGCCCTATAGAGTGGATTAAAGAGTGCTGGCCTGTTTTCAGTGCTCAAACCCCCAGCAGGCATGCTGTCCCTGCAGCTTTAGCTTGTCCTGAAACGTCCTCTGGGCACTCACACTTCTTCTTCTGCTTGTTTTGCAGCGAGGGGGACTGGTGGCTGGCAAAATCCCTCAGCAGCGGGAGGAAAGGCTACATCCCCAGTAACTTCGTTGCCCTAGTAGACAGTTTGGAAGAGGAAAAGTAAGTGTGCAAGCTTATGAATGGTGAAAATTGATGCAGAGCCCTGTCTCTCAATAAGATACGGGACCAGCTTTACTTGCCAGCAAAAAGATGTCACCTCTGAGATGGATGGCAAAAGGTCCTTCATCCTCCTCAGCGACACTGCCCAGAAGTTCAGGAGAAGTTTCAAGCACCACATGGGTGCAGAGCAGGGAGGATGTGGTTGCTGTGAGGAAAGTGGGCCAAGATTCCTGTCCCATGGATTTCATCCGCTGTGGAAAATAAGGATTTGGGGAAAAGAATATAAAATTTATGTTTGCACTAGTAAATTAGCAGTGCCAGGGACCATCCTCTGGCCCCACTGGGCCAGTCCATCCATATGCATAGTGTAGGGCTCTGTCAGCCTCCAGGATGGTGTCCATGTGCAATCTGGGACTTGGGATCACTCGGGATAGGTTAATAATTGATCTTAAAAGTCTTCTTCTGTCTTGGCAATTCTGTGATTCTGTGGGAAGGGGTAGATTACTCAGGTCTTGGGAGTGCCAGTGCCCGCACCAACAACTGAACAGGGCAAACGACTGAGTGCCAGTGCCCAGACCCACAGCCCAGAGCTGTTTGTTTCATTAGCCCAGATGCAGCCTTCCCGTTTGGCTCCCTGAGAAGAAGATCGTAAGAAAGGCTGAGCCAAAAGGGTGTGCTATGCCTATAATACAAGAAATTGCTTCCATGACTTGTTGTCCTCTATGGCATTCAGTTATACACGATCAGTCCCATTCAGAGGGACCCAGCCTTCACTGAATTCAGCAAATATTTAGAAGTGCACAGAGTTTGAGACGTAATTGCTCTTTGTAACCAAAGGGTACATTTAAATGGTTATGGGCACCCTGTGCTCAGCCTCCAGTCCACGTACCTGTTTTATTTCCAGCCTGCCTGGGCACTTCTTAGGGCTTCCTCACTTGCCAGGTGAGCTGTGGGTCTGGGTGTGCCATGGAGGCTGAGCTTGCACTTCTCTCATGTACGGCGTACCACAAGTGCCGTCTGCTCTCTCCTCTGGCTGAATTGCTAGGATGTGAAACGAGCCCAGAGTGACCAAAATCTGGTGTTAATCTACTGAAAACAGTCTATTACTGCCACTTTCCAGCTGGTGAAAAACTATTTGCTGATAAAAATAACCCTCCGTTTCAGAGTGTAACGATAAAGAAAAATGAACTAGCTGGAAAGAATGTCTTTTCTTTTTTTTTTTTTTTTTTAGGGCTTCTCTATTTCAAGCCACAATTTTGCCTTTTCTGTCTCCCAGGTGGTATTTTAAAACTCTGAGCAGAAAAGATGCTGAACGGCTGCTGTTGTCTTCTGGTAACAAAGTCGGCTCTTTCCTTGTCCGAGAGAGTGAAACCAGCAAAGGTGAGATCGGCAGAGCAAGGGTAACTCCTCGTTATTGCCACAGGTTGGAAAACCTTTCAGACCTGAGCTGCAGAGTTCATCTGGGTCAGTGTTTCTTGCATCTGACTGGACAAAATAGAGCTTGCTGGGCTCAGTAGGGCTGTGGGAGTAAGCTGGGGATTTGGAAGACAAAGATTTGCTCTTGATGCTACTTGTATGTTTAGTCTGGGCTGTGGTAAGCGTGGCTCTTGTCACCAGAGACACAGGAACACAGATAAGCAGAAGATACTTTCCAAAACAAAGTTTTTCTTTCCCTTTTCTTCCCAAAGAAATAGTAGGGTTGGGGTTTTTTTTGGCAAATGGAGATCCTTCCATGTACGCTTGAAGAAGCATTTGTCCTGCTTACAGCAAAAACTTGCAGAATTTTGGAAAAAATATTTCGGTGAAGAGGAAATGTCTTTTTCTGAGAGTCAGTAGTAGGGTGAATTGATGCAAACCAGGACTTTTGGAAGGAGACTGACAAGCAGGACAGGGGGACTTCATACACTATCCTTCCCTATGAACACATCTGGCCTATGAAGACATGACCCAATGGCGCATTCTCCTCCACGGAAGTCTCATGTTTATCCCAATGGTGAGAGATCAGCTTGTCCTCCGAAACGCAAGCCTCACCTCTGCTTTTTCTGATATTTAGTAGCCTGTCTTAAAATACAGCTGCATTCGTTTAAGCACTTCATCCTCTGAATCACCCTACGCAATCATCTTCTACCTGAATACCTTGTGCTTTAAACTGCCTGACTGGCCACAGTGACACCATTTGATTCATCTTAATCATAGCTTCCTCTTCTCTAAAGAAGGAAAAGAGAAAGTCCCACATCTCCAAATGTGCTGTGAAGCTGTGACCCACCATGAGATGTCCAGAGCAATGTCATGGAGTTAACTCTGCCCTTCAAACCCCCTAACTTCTTCCTGTTTTCCTCCTCCATGATGCAAATTTTCATTCACTCTGCACATCATCAACAACATTTGACCTTCAGGGCCAAGCACAGAGTCAAGCTAAGGGCAGTAATCCCCTTAGCTGAATCCACTAAGGGTGGTTGCCTCATACTGGGTTGTCTTCAGCACAGTGGGATGCATTCTGCACCCTTGCTTTAGAGCAGCACCTCTTCATAACCCACCCTAAGCATGGCTCATGGTTAAAGATACTGAAGATCTGCAAATCTGGAAGCTCAGCTTTCAGTCAACATTTTGCAGAGACTGTGAAAGGCACATTCAGCGCCCTGAGAAGCTGGGTCCTTGTCAAGACAGTGTGGGAAGTAGACCAGCAATGAAATCATCGTCAGAGAGCTTCATGAAGCTGCTGGAAATAATCAAATCTTCCCTCAAAGTAATAATCATTCCGAAACCTTCAGGAATGCAGTTGCACAGCTGTGTCGAGTCACGAAGTTCTGGCTTGAGACAAGACTGCTGCATCTGTGCTTCTGAAAGGAGGGACCTTGGAGAGCTGAGCTGCCACATCCAGCTGAGCTCCTGGATTTCCCACCAGGAAGCAGGCAAGAGCCTGATGAGACCTGTAGGAGCAGGAGATGCCACATGTGATGGGACTTAACCTGAAATGCAGGTATCAAAACGCAGATATCTCACATGGCAGTTGCCTGAGCTTTGACAGTGGAGTCAGTGGAGCTTGATTTGGTTGCCAAACCCTGAATGTCTTAGAGTTATCTCCAGGGTCTCCACTAGTAGGTGTGGGTTTGCACCACATCTGCCAAGTCCCTGCAGATATTCCAGAGCATCTCAAATTTTGTCCCTCTATACTCAGCTCTGGTGAGGCTGTACTTCAAATACTGTGTTCAGTTTGGGGCCCTTCCTGACAAGAAGGATGTTGAGGTGCTGGAGAATGTCCAAAGAAGGACAATGAAGCTGGGGAGGGGTCTTGAGAACAAGTCTGATGAGGAGCAGCTGGAGGAACTGGGGTTGTTCAGCCTGAAGAAAAGGAGGGGAGACATCCCTCTCTACAGCTGTCTGAGAGGAGACTAGTGAGGTGGGGTTTGATCTCTTCTCCCGTGTAACAATCAATGGGACAAGAAGAAATGGCCTCCAGGGGAGATTTAGATTGGATATTAAAAAAAAATTTCTTCACCAGAAGGGTTATCAATCCCTGTCACAGGCTGCCCAGGGCAGTGGTGGCAACCCATCCCTGGAGGGATTTGAAAGCCGTGTAGATGTGGTGCTCAGGGACATGGTTTAGTGGTGGACCTGGCAGTGTTGGGTTAGAGGTTGGACTCGGTGATCTTCAAGGTCTTTTCCAACCTAAATGATTCTGTAATTTTATGATTCTAAGTAGTTCCAGATATCCAAGTTTAGGTGACTGAATCAGCCCTAGTGGACCTGGCAGTGTTGGGTTAGAGGTTGGACTCGGTGATCTTCAAGGTCTTTTCCAACCTAAATGATTCTGTGATTTTATGATTCTAAGTAGTTCCAGACATCCAAGTTTAGGTGACTGAATCAGCCCTAGGTATGGTGTGAAGTCGAATTCCACCCTCTATGTGTTCCATGGCCCTTTCCCGTACAAACCTCAGCACCCTCTGAACATAAAGGACCTGAGAGCCCTTTGTAGGGTGGTTTGTGTGTCCCAGATCCAAAACAGGAGGGTCTGACACCTAGAGCTGCCGAGGGCAAGATTCAGTTGTGCTCACACTGCTCTGAGCTGGTGTTGAGTGCAGGTGTGGACCTCTGTGTGTCAGCCCAGCTCTGTGCTGGGATGCAGGACTGTAGGACAGGCAAACGTTGCTTATGGTGAGGAGCAAGAAATCCTTTCGCCCACTCTGGCTATCGTCAGGGAAGATTAGGACTCCTGCCATCTGTCCGGCTCCACTTAACATTTTTCATTCGTTGCTGTCACTGGGAGAAGAGAGAATTGAAACTTTTCAGACCTAATGCTTTGCCTTTACACTGCAGCTCCCAAGGGAACAATAACCAGCCACAGTGAATGACAGAGAAAGCTCTACCAGCAAATGAAACTCTGACTTGGAGTGAAATACAGTCATTAGCTCTAATGGCAGGATAAGTATTTATGCTGGCAGTAGGCAGTTGATAGATTGGCCTGGAGAGTGCCCGGAGCTCCTGTCACCTCCGTATGCTCTGTATCACTGGTTTGGAAGATACAAGAGGGTTTGAAGTGTCAGTGGGCTCTGGAAAGGAGGAGAATGGGCAGTTTGGGTGCAACTTCTGCTGAATCCCGGCCCCCTAAGCACCCACTCACACATGTTAGTTGTTAATTCCTGTGCTCCCTTCTGCAGCGGTGCCTTTTGTTGGTATAGCTGGGTCCACATCACGTTTGACTCCTTCCTTTCACAGGACTTGCGTTGTAGAAAAGCCACACGCGTACCCTAAGCTGTGTCCCAGGCATGCAAAGCAACCTCTTGGGCTTGTGCCATTATAAGCCTGAATCTGATGGGCTGCAGCACAACCTGCACATTATTTCAATTGCTTTGGAATTTAAATAATATCATCATCCTCAACAGCAACAGTAGAAGTTAATAATAACAAATAATATCTATATATTATTGATAATATTGATGATATTAATAGTAATAAAAATAGTAATATTATTTATTTTTGCAACTATAGTCCACATAAGTAACACAGAGGAGCCAAAGGAGGTCTGGGGCCAAGTGCTAGGGCATGTCAAAGTGGCTGATCACCTCAAGCAGGACTTGTGCTGAGCACTGTGGACACAGGCCCCAGGAACACCTCTCTGCACCCACCAGGGACCAAAGATCACACCCTGGGAATGACATCCTTAGATGTGTAGTGACCTTTGGGCACTGAGACATGGACTGGAAAAATGAGCTATTCCTTTTCCCTTCCCTTGAGTTTTCTGTTGCTGCACTGAAGATGCTTTAGGGCTGTTTCTTAGATATTCTCTGATGGTTGCCACTTGGGGGTGTTGGTCAATGAAAAACTGAACATGACTCAGCAGTGTGCACTTGCAGCCCAAAAAGCCAGTTATATCCTGGACTTCATCCAAATCAGAGTGCCCAGCAGGTCGAGGGAGGGGATTCTGCCCCTCTGCTCTGCTCTGGTGAGATCCCACCTGCAGTTCTGTGTCCACCTCTGGGGCCCCCAACATAAGAAGGACATAGACCTGTTGGAGCAGGTCCAGAGTAGACCACGAAGATGATGAGAGGGCTGGAGCATGTCCCCTGTGAGGACAGGATGAGAGTTGGGGCTGTTCAGCCTGGAGTCCTGGGACACCTTATAGAAGTCTTCCAGTACTTAAATGGGGCTGTTAAGGAAGATGGGGACAGATGTTTTAGCAGGGCCTGTTGCAGTAGGAGAAGGCATAATGGCTTTAAACCAAAAGACAGTGGATTTAGACCAGATGTAAGGAAAATTTATCTACTTTTTTACAATGAGAGTGATGAAACATTGGCACAGGTTGCGCAGAGAGGTGGTAAAGCTCCATCACTGGAAAAATTCAAAATCAGGTTGGATGGGGCTCTGAACAACCTGATCTAGTTAAAGACGTCCCTGCTCACTGCAGGGGGGGTTGAACTAGTTGACCTTTAAAGGTCCCTTCCAACCCAAACCATTCTATGATTCTGTGTTATGCTAAAGTACTGATTGATCCAAATGGGCTTCTCAGTCTGCCTTCTGACTGACACTCATGGTGAAGGAAAGAGTTTCAAAAGAACATCTTCTGTTGAGGAGCCTACCATGCTGAGGCTGTCTGCTTCAAATCTTGAGGTTCTCTGGCTCTGCATTTAAACCAGTAGGTCTTCCATAAACATTATGCCACCATATCTCTGCAGAATAGGAGCGTTTCCCTGCCCCCAACAACTGCTAGCACTTGGAAAAAAATTAGGCTCTCCCAAATTCTGCTTGAAAAGATTTACGTTCACTGCAATAGAGCAAACGTCCACAAAGGTTGTTTTCTTTTGTTAACTTTTACAAAATGCGAATGGTTTCCAGTTCCAGTGTAGGGAGCTGCTGCTGCAATGGAAAAACACCAGCCAGGGAGGGTTATGTTAGCAAACTTTCCCCTCGCATGCAGGATTAGGGTTTGAGAATCGTTATGGAAGGCCCCACTTCTGCTTATGATCCTACATGACAGATACATACTTTTTAACATATATAGCCTTGCCTTTTCAAACATTAAAAAAGGCAGCCTGTTAACCCGGGTGATGTATTAGATTTTTCACAGCCCAGCAGGCTTGTAACAACTGACTCCGGAAATATGATCCAGACAAAGGGGGAAAAAAATATGCTGCTGAGCTGTATTGCAATTTGCACTGACACAGGCTGGAAGTTGCTGCTCTTCAGCAACATCTAGTGATGTTTTTGTGCACAGTAAAACAACTCCATGGTTTAGGTTATAAACCTATTAGAGGAAAGGCAGGTTGGAGTAGTAGATCATTGAGTAGCTCCCTTGAGGTCAAAAGGCCCATGAATCTCAGGTGTGGTTTTACCACAGTCACAAGTTTATGACTGAACAAGACAAATCTTCTGAATCTCCCTTCTGTACTTCCCAGCTGAACCCCTGACCTTGGTACAAGGGTTATAGGGGATAAATAGAAACACAGGAACCTTGGGTAATGCCAAGAAGGGACACAGATCTATTGGCCTTTCCTCTCTCACTGACCAAAATTCAGCTTGTGACAGCAGGTGGTTCAGCTCCCTGTCAGTCCTGTGTTTTCACAGACTGGTGAGACTGCAGTCACTTTTGTTTCATCCAGACGAGACTGGGCTTGGCAGAGCTCAGATGGAACAGCATCTCTGGCTGAAGATGTGCTATGGATTACCATATTCCTTCCTTGGGGCTGTTGGCCATGGCGTAGCCAGATTTTACTCATTGAAGCCTCAACACGCCCAGTTAAGCTCTAAAGAACCCTTATTATCTCCACTTGCCCTGGAGAGAGGGAAGTGTGCAGCTTTGTGGTTTAGTGGCACTTGCCCTGAGAAGACATTGTCAAGGGCTGGGAAAAGTGTCTGCAGTTTAGGCAGCCAAGGAAAGAGGAGGTAGCCGTTCCCTGAGCAGGGTGCTACTTGTCCTCATGGTTCCTTCTTCTGCTTCTTCTCCAGGTTCCTATTCCTTGTCTGTGAGAGACAGAGACTCTGCCCATGGGGACATCATCAAACACTACAGGATTCGCTCCTTAGATGATGGGGGGTATTACATCTCCCCCAGGACGACTTTCTGCAGCCTGCCAGAGCTAATCCATCATTACAGCCGTAAGTGATTTGCATTCCCTAATGGGTTTGTCCTCTAGCAGAAGGTGGGTGTGTGGACAGAGGGAGGACAGGCTTACTAGGCACCACCGCCACGGGTGGTGTGCTCCTACAAGCAGAACCTGGGCACCTACATCCTGTATTTCATCCTAGGGCATTGTAGGGGTGAGCTCTGCTCACAGCCCTATAACCAGGGAGTGTCTCCCATCAGGAGAAGAAAGGGATATGCAGGAGGAATGCTTGGGAAGCAGGGTTTAGACTAGCTGAGCAGGAGAATTTTCTCTTCTATGGCTCTAATTGAGCTTTTTCCTTTCATTTGGTCCATTCTGTGGGTGTTGATCTTTGTGGCTGAAACATTTGTGTAGCTGTGGAGCTTTCCCATAGGTTGACTTTCTCCTGACATGTGCAGATGGACCAGGAGGTTGGCTCTGCCATCCCATTGAACTGTCTTGTGGTCATGATAGTGTTGGGTAGATGGTTGGACTAGATCATTTTCCAACCATAATGATTTTATGATTCTCATACAGAGAAAGGGGACGGCCTGTGCCAGCGGCTCACATCTCCCTGCATATCCCTGGTTCCCCAGAGACCCTGGGCACAGGATGAATGGGAGATCCCACGGGAGTCTCTGAAGCTTGTGAAGAAACTTGGCAGTGGGCAATTTGGGGAAGTGTGGATGGGGAAGTATAATTCTCCCCATTCTAGGAAAAAAATATATAAACAGAGATGGAAAGCCTTCTTTCC
>NW_009726745.1:51108-57342 GCF_000703405.1 Apaloderma vittatum
TAAGACAGGACTAGTCTGAATGCGGGGATCCTAAAGCATGAACAAGGAATAATGGGTGTAAGCTAGAACACAGGAAGTTCTGCCTCAACATGAGGAGAAGCTTCTTCCCTGTGCGGGTGCCAGAGCCCTGGCCCAGGCTGCCCAGAGAGGTTGTGGAGTCTCCTGCTCTGGAGACTTTCAAACCCACCTGGACGCATTTCTGTGTGGCTGCCCTAAGGGATCCTGCTCTGGCAGGGCGATTGGACTAGATGATCTCTGGAGGTCCCTTCCAACCCTGAACATTCTCTGATTCTCTGATTCTACGATTCTATATTTATGAGTACACACAGCAGTAGATGCCATACTCTTGGGAAGGACCAGACAGGTTGTATTTGCACAGATCAGTGGCTGAACATGGGTTTCCTAGGCTAGATGTCTGTGAGCGGTGTTGGAGTAACTACACACTCATCTCCTGAGACACCCTTTCATTTTTCCTAGGAATCCTGGGCATGGTTGTAGGATCCAGAGTTATACACAACAGGGTTTCTGGGTGACACTATCTCACTTTTTCTGTTTCTCTGTTCCAACTTATAACCCAGATCTCAATCCCATATGCCTTCCTGCCCAGTGCTAATCAGTGGAAGAGGAAGTGGGGTGAGCTCAGCTTCCTTTGCTGTCCTCTTTGTGGCTGCCTGTTGCCTTGGCAATTGAGATTTTGGATAGGATCAGGCTGAATCGACATCCTTACTGCAAAGTCCTGTTTTTTCGATGTCATTTGGATTACCTGAAAACCTGGTTGGTGGAAGGCCGTAGGGATTTCACCCAGAAAGAGTCTTGCAGGGCTAGGAGGATTCTGTGAGGACAGGCTCATTACATCAATGTCCATCACCCAGAGCAGGGATGAACCTTGATGAAGCTGTGGTTTTCAGCTCCCTGATCCACAAGTTCTTCTACTCTTTAGTGCAAGACCTCATAGAGCCTGTAGAGAGGCCAAAACTCTTCAACGCATCATGATTTGTCTGCAGGCTATTACAAGAACAACATCAAGGTGGCTGTGAAGACCATGAAGGAGGGCAGCATGGATCCCGATGCCTTCTTAGCAGAAGCAAACTTGATGAAGAGGCTCCAGCATAACAAACTGGTCCGGCTATACGCAGTGGTCACGAAGCAGCCAATCTACATCGTGACAGAGTACATGGCCAATGGTAAAGACACTGAGATTTTTTTTGTTGGGTTTCTGCAAAATCAGGTCAATGAGCCAACTAGTACTCCCATGCAAAATAGCAGTGGAGAGGAGGGCATTGTACCAAAACTGTAAGCAAAAGGACTAAGAGATGCAGAACACAGACCCTGGAACAGACTGCCTAGGGAGGTGGTTGAGTCACCATCCCTGGATGTGTTCAAGTGTCGCTTAGATGTGGTGTTGGGTGACATGGTTTAGGGGTGAACTTGTAGTGTAGGGTTAATGGTTGGACTCAATGATCTCAAGGGTCTTTTCCAACCTGAATTGTTCTATGATTCTATGATTCTAAGTTTGTTTCTAGTACTGGAAAGGACATTCTGGGCAATGAAAACCTGCCTCTTGTGGTCTCATATTTCAAAAGCTACTTCACAAAACAGTGATGCTCCATTTGAAAAGTATTGAAAGTTCTCGTCTACACTGTTCCTACTGGAAGTTTGTTGCAGATTTTAACGCCCATTGTGGTAAAATTGCACTTTCTTTTGCTGCTGCTTTGAGTGATGAATGCCCAGGTGTTTCCAAAAGGTCGGTGCAAAGTAAAGGGGGGAAATGGGCTGTGTTTGGGAACTTTCCTAATGGAAGATGCTCTAGCAGACACTCATTATGGTTTATCAGAATTTATCTAGGTTGTGGCCAGATGTGCTGCCCATATTCTGAGAAGCACTGGGGAAAGCAAATGTATAGACTTCTTCAGAAGTGTTACAGCAGCCTCTCCTCTTCCGCAGGGTGTTTGCTGGATTACTTGAAGACAGAACAAGGAAGCCGATTGAATCTCCCCAAACTTATTGATATGTCTGCTCAGGTTAGTGAACAGCCTCTGGGAAACACATTCAGGACCATGATTTGTTACTGCCCCAGTGAAATTCTTGCAAGGCTGAAGACTGCCAGAGCGTTGACTTCATGGACAAAACCAGCACGTCCTGGTGTGCTCTCTCAGGGTTTCTCTCGCAGCCCTCTTGTGCTGATGTGCATGTCAGCTCAGCAATGCTCTGCCGTCCTTAGGGCAGCCTCTGGGGAACTTTGTGCAGTGCTGGGGAACTGGGGGTTGGGTTTTGTTTGTTTTGGGGAGTGTTTTGGTTTGCTTTGCTTGCTTTTCTGGCTTGCTGAGCAGGAAATAAGTTTCTCTTTTTACAAACAAGTAAGAAAAATCTCAACAAAGAGACTTCCAATGTAGAGACACACTGACTTTCAGCAGTTCTTCTGATGAAGGATGTTCTGACTCTCAAATCTGGAAATACTCCTTATGAGAGCAAATTTTTACCTGTGTAGGGCTGTTTCCCTCTCAGGCTCTAAATGTTAGTGGTACATTTTAGTCCAGAAGTGCATCAAACAGGTCAAAGTTAGGGCAAGTGCAACTAGAGTGGCAGCACCTTAGCAACAAGTTGTGCATGAAGGGCGAGATCGGCAAAATCACAAAATCGCTCCACCTTGGTCCTAGCCAGCTGTTGAGAGAGTTTGGCTCATCCAGAGCAGAGTTAGGTTAATTTTGGAAATATTGGAGGGAAAAAAACCAACCATGAAGCATCAGTGTCATGGCTGAATACAGCTGTTATGATGTACAGGTCTGGGATTTACCCATAAGATCACCTGACCTCTCTGGGTCAAAATAAGTCTGAGCAAACAACTTGTAAAGCCTGGTTGCTCAGTTCCAGATATCCTACAGAGTTATTTTAAAATGTAATAAAAACTGGACAATCTTTTGAACAAATGCTATATCATAACAAAAGATTTTCCTTTTAGCTTGGACCAGGATGAAAATATTTAAGTACTTTAAAGCAGTGTCCCCATTTGTCACTTTCAGTGCCTTCCCTCTTCACGACTGATAAAACTTATGTATCTGCAACTTTATCTTTGTCGTCTGTGAGAAGTTATGGTGTTAACTGCAGTCTCCCTGTTTAGTATCTTTCCCTTCCCTCCCTCCTTCCTTCTTTTCCTTCTTCTTTCCCTCCTTTCCTCCTTCCCTCCCTCCTTCCTTCCTTGCTTCCTTCCTCCCTTCCTTCCTTCTTTTCCTCCTTCCTTCCCTCCCTCCCTCCCTCCCTCCTTCCTCCCTCCTTCCTTCCTTGCTTCCTTCCTGCCTTCCTGCCTTCCCTCCTCCCTTCCTTCCTTCTTCACTTTCCTACTTCTCTCTCTCTCTTTTTCATTCTTTCATTCTTTGTCTTGAACTTTTAGCCCGTGGTTTGTTTTAATTTCCTGATGATAAGCAGAACGGACCAAATTCATCCATAACACAGAGCCCTTGGCTTTAGTGGGAGTGTTACCCCAGAAACTAAGAGGAAAGCGCCATAGCCAGAGCAACCTGCACTCAGGTTGCAAAGCTGTGGGCTGACATCATACCCAGCATTGAGGCAGGGACAGAAGAAGCTACAAGCGCTCATGAATTTATTTAACACAACACTGTATCTTACATCGAGCAGGTGGAACAACAAAGCATTTCCAGGAAGGTGAGTGAAAGCAGCTGGGAAGAGGCCAGTGATCATGTCTGTCCCAGGCACAAGGGTGATATAGGTCTGACCACATACTGGGCTGCAGGAACCCCTGGCAGATACCCATCCCAGGGTAACCACATGCACCCAAACCTCCTCTCTGAGTTCAGGGTTGACTTCTTGAATGTGATCATGTAGCATGATCTGAGCTGGCCAGAAACCCATTCACTACAACAGTCAAATAGTCCCCACAGTGGACGTCATCTCTAGGGTTGAGCATGGACTTCACCTGGGCACCTGGAAGCAGTCACCCACCCTGCACACCCCTCTTGCACCCCTCCATGCTCTTTGCAGCATCCTGCACTGTGCACTGCTTCCAGGACCAGGATAGTCGAAGAACACCCCAACAATGAAATAATCTACAGAACCCATCTGCAGCAGGTGGGGTAGGAAGGATTTTGCCCATCCCCCAAGGCATGGGTGCCGATTGGAAGGACACCTTTCATCATTCCTCCTCCCATCCAGGCACCACCTCCCCAGTTCAAACACATGCACAGGGTAGCTCTGGCAAGAGGAGGAGGGAAAGGGCAGTCTCTTACTTGCTCTTCTATTGCAATCTGTTTATCTGCGGTGTTGGGGTGACATCATGGCCCAACAGGCACCCAGCCCTCGTGAGCGCGATTTTGGATCCAATAGCACCCGCCAGAGTTAAAATTAGAAATCTTTGGGCTGATGCACTTGCTCCTGTGGTCAGTCTCGAGCCTATATGCTTGAAAACACGCTGGGCTAGAACAGGCCCATCACCGGGTACTATCTCATTAACATCAGGACAGGAAATTACATCAATTCTTCCATTTTCCACTGCAGCAAACAGCACTTGCGCTGAAGGGGTGTTGACACAGGTTAGAAACGCAGCATTGGAAAGTATGTGTTAGTATCCTGTTTAAAACCACATGTAAGTCAAGATGCTGATCTGAATCTGCATGGAGTGGAAAATTGCTCTGCCCTCACCCACAGGCACATAAAACCTTTAATAAGTACTAACCATTATTCTCAGGGGTTGCGTGAATCCACTCTCCCTCCTGATAAATCTGAGACTCGACTGACAGAGCAACTTCGCAGTGTTTGGGTTTTTTTTCTATATCTCCCATCACCCAGCAATATAAGATTGCTGCTGTCATTTATAGAGGCTCGTCACACACCAGGCACCTCCCCAGGGCTGCTCCCTGCTCCAAGGAGCTAAACATCGCAAGATGATCCTGGGAGCAAGAATCTCACAAAGTAAAGTTTGGAGATGATTGAAGAAGGCAGCACACATCCAGGGCAAGGGATTCATCCAGGGACACACTCTCTAACCCAGTCTTATTTCTATGGGTATCTGGGTCTTCTGCTCTGATGCTTTTAGGTGTCAGGGGAGAATTGTGTTGTGTCGTGGGTCCAGGTAAAGAAAACATCAGCCTCAACTTTATTGTGGAAGGATCTCCAGGGGTGTCCTCCCCATCCCAAAGTAGATCAGTGAGGGAGAACAGAGGAGGTCTCTGAAAAACATCTAGTTGTCCTTCTAGACCTGGACTTTGCTACCACAACTGGGGGACGGACAAGTTCTCTGAGGGTTTTTTAATTTACATATTTAGCCTGGAATGATTGTGATTAAAATCCCAGCTAGAGAGGAGAGTCTTGTGGCAGAAACTGTGAACCCAGTGATGTGGTTTGCTTCACCTTTCTGCGTCCCGCTGCAGGCAAGTAAGAAGTTACTGCCGTAACTTCTGAGCAAAAAGCAAAGTGATGCTTCTGCTGTGCCTGACCTGTCTGCTGAAGGATTTGGTGGTCGGGTGTAGGCTGGTGGAGATGAACATACACACACACATACATGGACAATATCCATTTATGCATGTATGTGTCTGTCTACCTGTTTTTCTCTCTGTCTGGTGATCTGTCTGTCCATCCATGGAGCATGTATGCATGTGAGGCATGTGAGCAACCCTATACACATGCCGTGCTTTTGTAAAGGTGGTCTAAGATGCAGCCAAGCTAACTTGTCATGGGGAGGTGACCGATGAAGATAGACTCTTCCTCCTCCCCCAGGTGGCAGAAGGAATGGCGTACATCGAGCGCATGAACTCCATCCACCGAGACTTGAGAGCTGCCAACATCCTCGTCTCGGAGACACTCTGCTGCAAAATTGCTGATTTTGGCCTGGCCAGGATCATCGAGAATGAATACTTGGCACAAGAAGGTGGGTGCTATTCCCAGCATTGCCTCAGCAACACATTTCCCTTATCTTTAATCCTTCTGCTATACAGACATGACAAGATACGTGGCATTCAAGGGCTGGGGCCAGGCATGGGGCATCACTGCAGATGGGATGACACCGGAGTCCCCATTGCTGCCATTACCAGCACCCAGGCATCAGGAAGAGCAAGAAAGAGAGCCAAATATTGGGCCCTGAGAGAGGCCCAATATTTGGGGGACAGCATATATTTTGAGGACTGCAAAGAGCAAGTGAGGTTTGCAGAGGGAAACGGGAGGAAAAGTCTTTTTGGCACTGTTTGGGGAGGGGCACTGCTGAATCTCACGTTGAGTCTCTGGAGA
>NW_009726745.1:57373-60417 GCF_000703405.1 Apaloderma vittatum
ATTTGACCTCTGCTAATGGAACCTGCCTGCCTGTGCCTACGTGTTCACAGCGAGTCCGTTGGAAGGGAAGGAAATAGCAATGTAACTCAGTCACTGCACTGCCAGAGGGGAGCTGGAGCCACGAATCTGGACCTAATGGCAGTTTCAAGATGTCCCAGGCAAACCAAGTCTGGACCAGATCAGGTCCCCTCCATTCAGCTTAGAGCTTTGCAGCTTGGCAGGTGTTTCTCATGGGAACAGAGTACCTCGAGCATCTGAAACAAAACAAACTAACAAAAAAAGAAAGCATAGAAAACTGAATATTTTCATGTTAATGTGAATTCTCCCTATGACTCCACCTGCAAAGCCAAGCCCCTTGCCTGGACTGAGCAGCTGAGCTGGTGGTGGACAGCAGAGCATGGCCATGAGAGGTGACAACTGATCTGGCTAGTGCAGAGGCCCCTCTACAATCATTTGTCAACAGGGTTAAGTCAAATTCCTCCGGCAGCAGCTTTTTCTTTGTGTTTTCTCTGAGATCGCGCCATTCAGATTGCAAACAGACTGTACGACATCAGGGAAACCAGCAGAAATTATTAAAATAAAACAGTTACATCTGACATAAGTGGCACTTGGAAGAGTTTTCAAATTTTGGAACTCTTTCCTCCTCTAGATTTGGGATGAAGATAAAACACCCCATAAAAATACTCTGGGGAAAGAAAATAGATTTTTTTTCATATAAGATAGGGAACTTTTCTTTCAGTTTGCTGTCCCAAAATACTTTATGATACTAATTATACCCATTTCAGGATGTAAAACTATGTCAAAGTAGTAAAAGCTTGTGAATGTAATTTGTGAAATGTCAGGAAGGGGCGTTATGGGATTGCCACAATTTTTTAAGACAGTTTTTATCCTTAAGTTTTGATGAAATCGGTATAATTCTGTTAACGTACCCAAAGGAGTTACATTTCCAGTGGAAAACAGCTCCTATCAGCATTTTTCCAGCTAGCTTTAATCTAAAATTGCAATTGCCTCTCTAGCTACTTCGAACAATTCTCACTTCATAAATTGTATTTCTGAGCCTCATCAGTCTGTTTGTCAGAGAATGATGTGCAAGAACAAAGGAACTTTGTCAACTAGTTTACCTAGAATTTTTTAATACGTATATTCCTGCCTAGGGATGTGGTTTAGTGATGGGTTTGGGGTTGCAAGGTTAACTGTTGGACTTGATGATCTTAAAGGTCTTTTCCAACCTGAATGATTCTATGCTATTATTAGTTACTTAAGGCTTTTTTTTTTCATTATTTGGCCTCTGTGTATCAGCTTCTACGGGTGTTTAAAAGCATACACATGTGAAAAAGTCTTCTAAGATGAAGTAGCCTTGATTGCACTGGGGAAAAGAGCCAAGAAATGCAAAGAGACACCAGTTAGAAATGACATTTTAATAAAAGGCAGCAATTACCTTCCTCTGGCCTCATCTCCGTAACTCCACAGTTCCTTCAAGAAGTCCCACCACAGCCCCGTGGTACAGTCAAAAGCCCATAGCACCCAGGGCTCCAGTTTTGGGGAACTGCTTGCCCATTCCCATGGGAGTAGATGGAAATGCTGCACCTCCAAGTGCTTTGTTTCCTCTGGACAGGTGCCAAATTCCCGATCAAATGGACAGCACCGGAGGCCATTAACTTTGGAGTTTTCACCATCAAATCCGACGTGTGGTCTTTCGGGATCCTCCTGACGGAAATCATCACCTACGGCAGGATCCCTTACCCAGGTACAGCGCGTTGCGAACGCGGGGAAGATCACGCGTTGACTTCAAAGCCTCTAGTGCTGCTTTACGCTTGGAGACACGTGCCCACACGTGTGGCCAGACACACACACCTGTCTCTTCAGGCTGGGGTTCCTTCCCACAAGCCTGTTATACCTGTGCTAGGCAAAAACCTATGGAGGGGAGTCAGGGAGGGCACAGAGGGATGGAGTGGGGAGCACCAACCTGAAGAAGGGATGGTTTCAAGGTATGGCTTAGCATCACAGTCCCTCCTGCCCCTCCAGCTCTGCCTGAGCGGGAGCTACTGGGAGCACTGAGCTTCGCCTCCAAAGGCACTGAATAAGTCCTGTTGGGCTGTGTTTCCCCCCAGGGATGACCAACCCCGAGGTGATTCGCAACCTGGAGAGGGGTTATCGTATGCCCTGCCCAGACATGTGTCCCGCTGAACTCTACAATATCATCCTGAAATGCTGGAGAAACAAGCCCGAGGACCGTCCGACCTTTGAATACCTGCAGTCGGTCCTCGAGGACTTTTACACCGCCACGGAGAAGCAGTACGAGCCTGAGCCTCAGCAGTAAGTCACCGTCCCACCAGCACCTGGGGACAGATCTGGAGGAAAGTCATCACCCAGCAATGGCTCGTTTCAGGCCTTTCCCTTTTCTCCTGTGTGCCCACATGATGCATTTGGAGATGGGGAATGAGGAGGGACATGAGGGAGGTGGATGCTGCCAGCTCTGTGGTTATCACAGAGACTAAAGAGGTGGCTGAGAGCTGGCACAGCTGCTTCTCCACCTGCCTTGGAGCTCTGCACCCACTTTGCAGACACAACCTCTGCCACGAGTGTGACCCACCTGCACACAGAAAAGACCCTCAGCCTTGCAACTGTAGCCCCCAGGAAGAGGGAGAAGTGTCTGGGATGGTAGTATGAGAGATCCACAATCTCTCCCCTCCTTCTGATGCTACTGCTGGCAACACATGCCACGGACAGGGGTAGGAACGTGTCCTGTCTGCACCCCCTTGGGCCATACCAGGTCCCGAAGCTCTGGAGCTGCCTCTCCAGGTGGTGCCATCCCTCTGCCCCGAATCGATAATAAAGAACTGGATACAACCCTTTCTTGTTTCTTTATTCGAGTGTCGGGGCCAGAACGGGCTCCTGGGTTCCCTGTGCCCACCTCCAGCCCATGGAGGAGAAGGGGAGAGGCCATGGGGTTCCTCGGGCAGCGCAGGGTGATGCTGGAGTGATACCCCGGGGCTGGAAGGGGAGATGCCCGGGGCACATCCCACCGACCGCCGCTATTAGCG
>NW_009726745.1:60465-67451 GCF_000703405.1 Apaloderma vittatum
TGGCCACGAGATGTCCCTCCTTCCCCGCAAATCTGGTGGCTCCTGCCACCCAGCTGGTGGGCTGGTCGGGAGGGGATTAAATATATATATGTGTGTGTGTATATATATCAAAATACCAAAAAAAAAAAAAAAGCAAACAAAAACCCACCCCAAAAAAGCCCTTTCTTGCGTTGCTGAGCCCTTCACAGCACAAGCTCCTGGTGCAGCATCAGCACATCATGCCAGCCCCACGGTGGGTCCCGCTCCACACTTAGCACCAGGAGGGCTCAAATGCCATCAAATGTCCAAATGGCTCAAATGTCCATCCTTTCTGATGCATCCCTGACCCACAGCTCCGGTGGGAATGCCCACATCAGGCTGCAGGGTGGTCTCCCATCAGCAGTTGCTGATTGGTTGGGGGGGTGTGGAGGATGAACAAATAAGGCACAGATGGCACATTGAAGCAGTATTAGGACCACCTGATCTGGAACTGCCTTTCACAGCAGATCCACAGGCAGCTTTGCTCCTCGTGGTGGAAGATGATGTTTCCACCTAAGCATTTGTGTGAGCCATCAGAAGTCATCCTCCAATGCAGCGTGAACACCTGGGGAACAGCTGTGTGGCCACGATTACAGAGACCTTTTCATCAAATCATCAGCAAACCTTGTCTGCTCATCTCCATCTTCACAACCCAGCTCCTTTGCCCCGTGAACTCACTGCTAGTAGGTCCTAGTGCTAATTTAAGATGAGTCAGGCTCAGTCCACTTGTTTTATGGTTCCAAGGGACAAATTGTATGTGCTGTAAGTGTACAATACCCGTTTTAAACAAGAAGTCATTTCCTGAATAATTATACTGGAGTTGAAGAAATGGTCTTTCCCCTTTTGTGAAGTCCACTTTAGCCCTTCACACATACCAAGAACTCCATATGTGACAGACAGATTTCTGTTAACCAGATGACACACTGCAAGTAAAGATATTTGACTCCTTGGCTTTACTTGTTTTATTGAATCAAAAACCTTGGATCATTTGTGCTGGAACAAACCAGGAAGAAGAGTTACAGGATGTCTAAGCATTGCATTATCACCTAAGGCCAAAAAGTCAAGTGTTGTAGCTCAATTTAGAAAGGAAATGGGTATTTTTATGGTCAATAGCAACACGTGGTCAAGCCCAGGGTGAACATAACAAAGAGATTATAGGCTGTGCTTCCTCTGCACTGGACACTGTAGCCTTTTTTTGTTCACACCGCACAAACAATTGTTGAATTTTTCTTCTCTGCCATGCATGTGATACATGGGTGGGGCAGACACTCAACTCTCTCCATAGTCACTTGTGCTTCCACCATGAAGCCATCTCAGAAGACACAGGCAAGTCTTCCTTTACTTAGAGGAGCAGGGCTGGGGGTTGTGCCATCAAGTTAAGTCTCTCCAGCGGGTGGAGGGAGACCATGAGCTTCATGAGTAGCCATGGTTTTAGGCAACAGCCACCAAAACCGAAGGAAAACGAACCCCACAGCTCCACCACAGCAGAGGTCATTCAGTTGGAGGGAAAAAGACCTGCACTTCCATCTGCACCCTAGACTACAGGGTCAAAAACCCAGGTGAAAAGTGGGATGCTGTCTCCTCTCACCTCCAGCCCAGGAGGTAACTGTACTCCAGGGGACCCCGAAGTCTCCAATGACCCCAGCAAGACCTGCAAGAACCCCTTCGCCCTCATACCTACCTCGCAGCCTAAGAGGTGTCTCTTCATAGAATCATATCATAGAATCATAGAACAATTCATGTTGGAAAAGACCCTTGGGATCATCGAGTCCAACCATTGACCCTACACTACAAGTTCACCCCTAAACCATATCACCCAACACCACATCTAAGCGACACTTGAACACATCCAGGGATGGCGACTCAACCCCCTCCCCAGGCAGTCTGTTCCAGGGTCTGACCACTCTTTCTGTGAAGAATTTCTTCCTAATGTCCAGCCTAAACTTGCCCTGTTGCAACTTGAAACCATTCCCCCTGGTTCTGTCCCTCATTACCTGTGAGAAGAGACCAGCACCAACCTCTCTACAATGTCCTTTCAAGTAATTGAAGAGCATGATGAGATCCCCCCTCAGCCTCCTCTTTGTCAAACTGAACAGACCCAGCTCCCTCAATCGCTCCTCACAAGGTCTGTTCTCCAGGCCCTTCACCAGCTTTGTTGCCCTCCTCTGCACTTGCTCCAACACCTCGAGATCTCTCTTATACTGAAGTGCCCAAAACTGAACACAATACTCAAGGTGCGGCCTCACCAGTGCTGAGCACAGAGGGACAACCACCTCCCTTCTTCTGCTGGTCACAAAATTTCTAATACAAGCCACCATGGGTTAGCTCCAGCCAGAGGCTCACAAGTGAGTCTCAGAGAAGAAAGGTGGTAAAAGTGACCCAGGCTTTCAAAAATCAGATTGTGATTCTTGAGTCATCTGCAACAGGGACCCCATCACTCATGCAAAGCTACCCAAGAAGAGCATGTCATTTATTTTACACAGGCATCAGGCTGTGCAAGGTGTTGACATCCTGTTTGCAAGTGGTTTAATGCTCTGGAGGGAAGGTTTCTGTGGTCTTTCTCAGTTTTCCACCTTGCAGATGTAGAAATATACCCTTGGCTGCAGTGTAAAATCTTCTCCAGGCCATAGCTGAGCACTGTGACAACTTAGCAAAGCAGAAGGTACATCTGGAAACTTGGAGCCAGTGCCAGGGGGTGAGACAGGCATAGAAAATTCATCAAGTGCTCAGAGAAGAGAGGTGGGAGTGGGAGGAGAGAAAAGGAAAACCAGTGAGAGGGCAGGACTGCAGGGAGCAGCAGCACAGAGGAAATCAGGTGGCTTCTCTTATGTCTAGTAAGGTGTGAGCTCCAGCCGAGGCTTTTCCTGTTACCCATGTCTAATGAATGAGTAAGCATAACACACACTGTAAGCTTTCCTGAGTGTCTTTAGGAAGCTGGGTTAAAATCAGCGCAGGACAAGAAGATTAGCCGAGATGAAAGAGTAGAGCATGGAGAAGTAAAAGGAGGGAGCACATGGCCCTACCTAGAGGAAAAAGACCTAGGGCTTCTCAGGTAAGACTCTTCTGCCCTCTTCTCTCTCCCCATGTTATATTAACACCCTGATGTGCCTGACTGGCTCACTTTGTAATCCTGCATGTGCGGGACTCAGCCAAGGTAAAGAAAAGCCCATGGCATTTCCAGGTCTCTGACTAATGGGGGAGCTGGTACCTTTTTAGGAAGGAGGTTGCCCGGCAGAGACAGGTCTACATCTACTTTTAACAGGCTGCAGCTGAGCCCTGGAGCTGTAAGGTGGTTTTGGTTGGCTGGCATCAAGTAAAATCAAGGCAGTGATGTCTCGAAGTCATGTCCTGGGAAACGAGCCCTTTTTCAGTGCCATCCCATGCCTGGCTCCTGTTTGGTCCTGAGCAGGACAGCACTGGCAGGCACAGCCTCACTAGGGGTGTGTGCCAGGGGCTCAGGACCTCTGCCAGGGTGATAAAGTGAGGATCTGAGTGTCCCCACCTGCTTCATGGAGGACAGGGTGCTTGGGGCTTGCCACGCTGCCACCAGAAAACGAGGCAGGGTGCCCAGGGAAGGGAGGTGGTGAGGAGCCCTCACCTTGCTCTGGTTTACCTCCACCCACACATGGCAGAGCAAATATCCCCTGGCAAATACTGCAGAGCAAACAAGGGCATCAGTGTCCTGCCAGGCTGAGCTCTGGTCTCCAAGCTGCTCCACCAAAAGGAGCAACGACTAATTTTCTTGCCAGGAGGGCCCCCTCCCTGGCCAGGCAGCTAGCCAAGGGAGACTTCACCTGGCTTGCTTCTCCAAGAACAAGTCTTGGTTTGGAGCATCCCCAAAGGCTAGTGAAGCTCCAGGATGAGTTTGAAAAGTGTGGGCAGCCTGAGCACCCCCTAACTGAGTGAGAAGTTGGGGCCATGTGTCCCAGCCAGGCTATGGAGGTGGAAGAAAGCAGAGATGAGTTACTGGTGTGCAGAATGGATAAGGTTCTTAGCAATTTTGCCCAAAGAAAGGCCCTTTCATCCCCACTGGCCACCAAGTGTGACATCCCATCTCTGCGAGCTGCCAGAAGAAACATCCATGGACAGTGAGGCTCAAGGGGAGCATTTTCTTTATACACTCAGGCTGCTCCAGAGGGGTTTGTGGGATGTGTCAAAGACCCTTCAGTCCTGCCGTGTTGCAGGCAGGAAGGCTGGAGGCATTTCTGGATGACTGCCCAGCCCCCAATGATTTTGTGTTACAACACTGCCCCTGGCTTGGAAAGCCTCTCAGTTGCTGATTTCTTTGTTGTGCTCTCCCAGGGCTCTTGCTGCACCTTTCTCCTGTTCTGCCTGTGGCATTTGCAATTGCCCACCACTGGAGCCAATCTGTAACCTGCCATGGGCTTCTTCCAGACTTCCCTTCTGCAGAATTTCCTTCCCTACCAATTTGTTCAAGGTCACTCCCAGTTAAAATTAGCAGCTTATTCATTGTTGGCAAGAAGGGACAGACAATTGGCCCGCTTGCAATTCTGGAAGCTGGTGTCAGGGCATCCAGCTCCATCGCCCCTTGGAGGCGAGGGAGCTTGTTCTTGTCATCCTCATGGTCACAAGCAAAGGACTTGTAGCCAGTCCACACTCTCTGCCTCAAATCAGAGCTCCAGGTCTGTGCGGGAAAAGCAGGAGAAAGGAGCATCTCTTTGGAGCCTCCATTTCCCACCACCATCCTCTGAATGCCAGATGTCATCTCCATTGTACCCAAGCCAGACGTTCTACTGATCACGTCTCTGTGATAGCAACAAAGTTCTCCCAGCCTTTCAAATCTATAATTAACTCGTCCTCACCTGATCCCTCTTCTTATCTTTCTTTCAGTTTTATCCAGGGCAGGCTGAAGCCACAGGGTGGAGATAGCAGAAAGGCAGCCATGGCAGGGTGACGGGAGGTTGGCTATGGTCAGTCCCCTGCTCTGGGTCGGAGATGCTCAGTGGGGTGATGGCTGGTCCACCAGGAAAGGGCACAGATGGCAAATGGAATCAGGACCTCAATCCCAGCTTGACGCAGAGCCCAGGAAAGCATGCCCTGCCCCATGAGTAACACTCATGTTACTTATCCCTTTGTAACACAGGCACCAAAATTTGGTCCCAAAGAGAAAGAGCATCCTTGCTTCCCTAATGTACCAGTCAGGGCATCTCAGCTAGGCTAAATTCAACCTTGAACTCAAACACTGGTGCATGAGACATGAAGGAAAAAGGGAAATCACATCCACCTCACTAGGAGCATGGTGGCCTGACCATTGGGCAGCTGCGACCGAAAATGCCTGTGCTGGCAGTGCTTGAGAGAGGATATTCTTCAAAAATAGAGGTGTTCCCAATATTAGAAAAAAAAAGCCAAAAGAAACCAATGTTAACACCCAAGCCCTTCCTTATCACTAAAAGCCACCTGAAATACATAGACAAAACCAAGTTTCTTGCAGAGATAATGTGCTCGCTTGAACTGAAGCTGTCAGGCAGACTCTTGGGATCGACAAAGAGCCACAAAAACGGGGTAGGAGATATTCACATCACAGAAGTTAGGGGTCTGGTGGACTTCCTGAGGCAAAACTTGGATATTTGGAATGCTAAATGGCCAGCCTAGGGGAGAACTGTTATTGGGGTGAAATTCCTGTGCTACAAATCTCCTACACAAAGGGGAAGAGCTGGAAAGGATGAGGTTAGAAGAAGCTGTCCTGGACTAGCAGAGCATCATCATCTGGGTCTAGAGAGCAGGGCCTTGGAGAACCCTTGGCCTTCTGGCAGCACTGCTGAAACCCCTACCACTGGCTTCTGGCCACCCAACAAGGGAGGAAAGTGACTCTTGCTGTACCCATGACTCCCTGGCCAGAAGGGTGAAGATTGCAGAGGTATTATGTTCCCGTGAGCATCAAGGAAACGGACAGCTGAGGAGAAGGGTGAGTCCATGGATGTCCTTTCTGAGAGAAAGCCTGTAGTACGAACACAGTCTGTATTACAGGAGCTGAAAGAGTTGTTATGAATGCTACAGACACAGAAAAAGCTTCAGATTGGAGAAAGCATCTTTTTAGACACCAAATAATCCAGCTGCAAGGACCCATCACGCTCACAGTACAGTTCATTCACCCACATTTCCCAAAATACCTTATTTGAATGGAAGATTTATTTGGCTTCAGGCAGATCATAAAAATGTTTCAAAAATATGTGAAAAAACCCACGTCCCCATATCTTTTCGCTGTTTCTTGAATGACCATGTGTCCCTCTGATCTGCCTACAACAGGATCCCTTACAAAGCTCTGGAGAGCAACAGTTTTATTTGAGTCTCTCGTCCTGTCTCACAGCTTTCCTTCTGGCTCTTCCCTCCTGAAGATGTCACTCTTTTGAGTAAATTCTTCATGGTGAGGTGCAAACCAGAGATTTCTTCAGGCAAGTCAAGGTGCTGAGTCCTTTTGGCAGCAAAGCCTAGACAGTGTGGGCCTCAGGATGAGGTACCTTGCTTAGCTCTCATGCTGATGATACTCAACTCAGGTATTAACAATATGTCTTTCCTTTGGCCTCATGAGGGTCTGAATCATTATTGCTTCTGGATTTAGATACAGTGGTGGTCACCACTTCTCCCACAAGGGTCAGAAGGCAGTAACAGGAAGGTGGGATGCAATTAGCAGCTTGTAGTGAAGCCCTTGAAGGAGAAAAACAAGAAATGGGATAAGGAGGGTCAGTGCACATAGGTGTGGGGACATTTGTGTGGACCTACTTCAACAGAAATGGGAGCTATAGCCATGTCGGTGCCTGGGAATGAGGACACCTAGTTTGGACCTATCTGCTTCTGCTGGCATTATCATAGAATCATAGAACTATAGAATTGTCAGGGTTGGAAGGGACCTGAAAGATCATCTAGTTCCAACTCCCCTGCCATGGGCAGGGACATCTCCCACTAGATCAGGCTGCTCATTCAACACTCACATATCTACATCCCTCCCC
>NW_009726745.1:67482-72677 GCF_000703405.1 Apaloderma vittatum
AGCAGGAACTGCAGTCAGTTTTCTGAGTTTTCCTGGAATTTGAGTGTCTGCTGGGGAGCTCTGAGCAAACAGCAGAGGAACAACAAATCCAGACCAGGAATTTCAATCTATTTCCAAATGGAGAGTGGCCCAGAGCTGAGCTCACGTGTTTTATTTGGGAAGAAACCCTTGCAACAAATATCTGGCCTGGCCTCTCTGCTAAGAACTAGCAATGTGATGTGAGCAACAACAGGCATTCTTCCCAGGGAGCCCTACAAGCATGATGTGCTGCTTTCCCCTACACTGCAAGCTGGGAGAACCAAACAGACACCCAGCTCACCCACAGGGATATATTAGGAATCACAGAATCATAGAATCATAGAATGGCCTAGGCTGGAAGGGACCTTAGAGATCATCTAGTCCAACCTCCCTGTTATGGGCAAGGACGCCAACTCTCGACTAGACCAAGCCACACATGGGGACCGAGCGGGAATCGAACCCGCGACCTCGGTGTTGGTCACTGTCAGCACCGCGCTCAAACCACTGAGCTAAGGGGTGGAGCTATACAGGGCAGTGCCCATTGCTAAGAAGATACCCTCCTTGGAAAGAATAAAGATAGAACACAGAGAACTTCCAAGCCATAGGAATATGCCTGCACTGGGGCATGTGTTCTTGGAAAGAGAGGAACGTTCAACTGCTCTGAACAGGCAAATGTGAGAGCCTTTGCCCCACATTTTCTTACCCAGTTCAAACCTTCAGAACAACTGGCCTCTCCTGTCCAGGAGGTCAGAAATTAATATCACAGCAAGCCCTTCTGCATTTGCAATTGGACCCTGCCCTACAGTGAGGGTGTGCTCTGATCTTCCTTCTCTACCAGCATCTTGCCTTTGCCATCTTCATCTAATGACCTTTGCCATCCTCAACCAAAGACCTCAAGAGACTTCCTTCTGCAGGAGAAACACTGCTATGGCTCTTTTGGATGGTGTTGACTCTCTGGTACCTTAAACTTTTGAGCCTGCTCACTACAGCTGTCCCATTAAACAAAATAAGTACCTGGCCTGTCCTCTTATCCTGGGGCTGGTCTGGCCACGTCCACACTGTTAAACTCTCTCACCCTTCAAAGCAGGATGGACAGACCCAAAAGCCATTTTGGGAACAGTCTGTGGTGTGTGCTATCTCCAGTCTGATGCCTGAGAATTGTTGGGGACTATGCTAGTTGAACTGGGCCAAGGGGATGCTGGGAGCATGTTAACAGTTGAGCAGTACAGATGATCAGATTCCTGGCTATGTTTAATTTACTAGTACAGCTACATCCACTGAGCTCAATTTTGCATGAAATCACCAGCACCAGTTTTCATGTGATAGACAGAGCCACCTCGCTCCACAGGCCAACACTGCAGAGGAGGTTAACCAGCCCAATTGCATAGACTGAGAAAAAGCACCTCTGCCATCTATGGACTGGCAATTATTTATCCTGGTGTTTACCTGCTCACACAGGTTCCCAGCCATGGATCTATATGGGCCAGGAACCCCCTGTGTAGACTATATCTCTAGATCTCCTCTCCTTGAGCTGCGCAAGATCGCCACACAGCTCACATTGCGCTGTAGGTGGTCCTCCGGCCCCACCGCATGGTCGCTTCCCTCTGATAACTCTGAGGTCTTAAAGGTCAACCCAAGGGCAGCGGGTGGACATGTATCAACCAGCTTCGACATGCTGCACTCCAGGAGTAGCTGTGTTTAGACCCAGCGACTCTCTGATCTTCAATAACCTGGCAGCAGCTTGTAAACAGTGGGCTCGACGTGATAGCATCCTCAGTGAGCAATTTACACCCTTCCCCCCAAGTCCCCTACCCTCTTCTCACTCCCACAGCATTGGGAGCCTGAGGAAGAGGCATTCTCATAGCCAGAATTGCTAAGAGAGGCTCAGATTGGGTCTGAGTATCAGCTGTGGTGGGTTGGGAAGTCAGGGAAGGCTGAAGGGGTGGGAGTGCTAATGTATATGTGCGTGCTCTACATGCAGATCTTGGTGTGTACGGTGCTAGAGAAGCACTTACAGGTGCCTCTAAATCATTGCCTTGGTTTCTTTCTTATGTATCAGGCAGTGGAAGACTGTAAAACCTTCAGCATGTACCTATAACATCCTAGCTCCAAGGTGAAATTTAGAGCTATTTAGAATCACAGAGTCATAGAATCATAGAATGGGTTAGGTTGGAAGGGACCTTTAAAGGTCATCTAGTCCAAATCCCCTTTAGTGAACAGAGATCCCTTCCACTAGATCAGGTTGCTCAGAGCCCCATCCAACCTGACCTTGAATGTCTCCAGGGATGAAGCCTCCACCACCTCTCTGAGCAACCTGTGCCAGGGTTTCAACACCCCATAGGAAAGAACTTCCTCCTGATGTCTGATCTAAATGCTCTAGTTTAAAACTATTCTCCCTTGTCCCATCACTACACAGCCCTGTAAGCAGTCCCTTCCCAGCTATCCAGAGCCCCTTCAGGTACTGGAAGGCCACTATAGAATCTCTCTGGAGCCTTCTCTTCTCCAGGCTTAAGAGCCCCAACTCCCTCAGCCTGTCTTTGCAGGGATAAAAGCAACACCCAGTAGACTGGTGATCTGAACACAGCTCCTGTTCCCCAATCTCAGCTTCTTGTACACAAGTAATGAAGGTCTGAGCCCTGGGGATGGGCGGTATTTTACTCAGGGTGTTTTTCATGGCCTCATCCTCCTTCAGATGAAAAGGACAGGATATCAGGATGGATCACTGTAGGGAGATGCCCACCAATGTCCCCTCTGAAGCAGGAGGAACTCCCAGGTATTCATGGATGGAAGGGTAGGGGACCATCATGTTGCTCTGCATCACACTGAAACATGGAAAAACCCCTTTGAACCTGCATCTCCAAATTGTCCATCCTTCTGAGTGAGGCACAGGTCTGGCTTGTCCTGGCCAGCACTGACCCAGAGGAGTTCCAAGCATGATTTGGGTGTTATCAAAGGCCAGGGTTGTATCACTATTCCCAATAGTCATTTTGAGTGGGGTCATCCCTTTCTGAAGATGAAGAGCTTAATAGCACGCATCCAGTCCATACTGGTCTGCTTGCCTGCAGGACCAGGCAATATCTTTATCAATGATCTGGACAAAGGGATCAAGTGCACCCTCTGTATGTTTGCAGAAGACATGAAGATAGGAGGGAGTGTTGAACTGCCTGAGGGCAGGAAGGCTCTACAGAGGGATCTGGACAGGCTGGATCAATGGGTCAATTGTATGAGGTTCAACAAGGCCAAGCTCCAATTCCTGCCTTTGGATCACAACAACTCCACGCAACACTACAGGCTTGGGGAAGATTGGCTGGCATTTTGCCCAGTGGAAGAAGGCATAATTTCTGTTTCCACACAAGTCTGGTGTGGAAACCAGACACTTTGCAGACGAAGCTCAGACAGCCACTATAAATGACCAGAAAAAAATGGGCACAAATGACTGCTTTTTAGCTGATGGAGTGTGTCCAAAGAAGGGCAATGAAGCTGGAAAAGAATCTTGAGCGTAAGTCTTATGAGAAGCAGCTGAGGGAGCTGGGGTTGTTCAGCCTGGAGAAGAGAAGGCTGAGGGGAGACCTTGTCCCTCTCAACAGCTCCCTGAAAGGAGATTGTAGTGGGGTGGGTGTTGGTCTCTTCTTCCAAGTAACGAGTGATAAGGCAAGAGGAAATGGCCACAAGTTGCTCCAGTGAAGGCTTCAATTGGATATTAAGGAAAATTTCTTCACTAAAAAGGTTGTCAAGTATGGGAACAGGCTGCCCAGGGCAGTGGTACAGTCACCATCCCTGGAGGTATTTAAAACCCATGTAGATGTTGTGCTCAGGGACATGGTTAAGTGGCGATCCTGGCATTGTGAGGTTAATGACTGGACTCAATCTTAAAGGTCTTTTCCAACCTAAACTATTCTGTGATTCTATGATTCTATGATTCTATGATTCTATGATTCTATGATTCTATGATTCTATGATTCTATGATTCTATGATTCTATGATTCTATGATTCTATGATTCTATGATTCTATGATTCTATGATTCTATGATTCTATGATTCTATGATTCTATGATTCTATGATTCTATGATTCTATGATTCTATGATTCTATGATTCTATGATTCTATGATTCTATGAGGAGGTTGTAGTGGGGTGGGTGTTGGTCTCTTCTTCCAAGTAACGAGTGATAAGGCAAGAGGAAATGGCCACAAGTTGCTCCAGTGAAGGCTTCAATTGGATATTAAGGAAAATTTCTTCACTAAAAAGGTTGTCAAGTATGGGAACAGGCTGCCCAGGGCAGTGGTACAGTCACCATCCCTGGAGGTATTTAAAACCCATGTAGATGTTGTGCTCAGGGACATGGTTAAGTGGCGATCCTGGCATTGTGAGGTTAATGACTGGACTCAATCTTAAAGGTCTTTTCCAACCTAAACTATTCTGTGATTCTATGATTCTATGATTCTATGATTCTATGATTCTATGATTCTATGATTCTATGATTGCTTAACCAAGTGGTCCTTCCACCTGGGAAGAAATTGAAGCATGAAAGCAGGAGAAATCCAAGTGCTCCCCAGCCAAGTCCCCCCCCTTTCCTTTTCCACTAGCAAAACAGCAAGGTGAAGGCCACGGGACAGAGCCCAGCTGTGCCGGCTATTTCCAACGCAGTCTCCCATGCAATCCCTGCCAGTGGCCCCGCTCCTCCTCCTCCTCCTCCGCTTACTTTGGAGTCAGACTGCAAAACAAACCGACCACATCCCCGCTCACTCCGGAGCCGTTCCCTGGCTCTCAAGGTAACAGGCAGCGCACATCTGCGCCCTGGCCCCCCCTGCCCACCCCTTGCCTCCGCACAGGAATGTTCTGTACCCAGGCACAGGAGCGTCATGGGAGAGAGCTGCCTGCGTCAGGCTCTCCTGCCATGGAGACCTTGACTTTTGGCTGGGAGTGAGAAGCACAGGCAAGGGCAAGCGCGCAATAATGGGGCGTAGGTACAGGATGCTCTGGTCCAGAGTCCCCCCTCCAAGCTGCTGGCTCCAAGGTGATGCTTTGCTGGGGAACAGAGCAATTGCATCAAAGGAAGATCTTGGATTCCCTCAGCAGCAGGATGAGCTGCTCTCATGGGATATTTCTTCTGAACTCCATTTACCTCGTCTCCTCAGATATATATTTTGGGGAGGAGTGGCTGGAGAGCTGCCAGG
>NW_009726745.1:72777-73552 GCF_000703405.1 Apaloderma vittatum
TGTCAGCAGGAGCAGGGAGGTGATCATGCCCCTGTGCTCGGCTTTGGGGAGGCCTCACCTCAAGTGCTGTGTCCAGTTTTGGGCCCCTCACTGTAAGAGGGACACTGAGGTGCTGGAGAGGGCACAGAGGTGGCTGCCAAGCTGGGAAAGGATTTGAAGCACGTGTTGTACGAGGAAAGGCTGAGGGATCTGGGGCTGTTTAGCTGGAGAGGAGGAGACTGAGGGGAGACCTCAACCTGAAGGGAGATTGTAGAGAGGCAGGGTTGGTCTGTTATCCCTAGCGGAGAGTGACAGGACAAGGGGAAATGGCCTTGGAGGAGACTGAGGGGAGACCTCAACCTGAAGGGAGATTGTAGAGAGGCAGGGTTGGTCTGTTATCCCTAGCGGAGAGTGACAGGACAAGGGGAAATGGCCTTAAGTTGCACCAGGGGAGGTTCAGGTTGGATATTAGTAAAAATTTCTTTACTGAAAGGGTTGTCAGCCATTGGAACAGGCTGCCCAGGGAGGTGGTTGAGTCACCATCCCCAGAGGTGTTTAAGAGACAGGTGGATGTTGTGTTGAGGGCCATGGTTTAGTGGTGTTGATAGGGCTAGGACAAAGGTTGGACTTGATGATCTTGAAGGTCTCTTCCAACTAAAACTGTTCTATGATTCTATGAGGGTTTGTATCTCTTACAAAGCCTTGGTGTATTAATTGTCTTGCTGTTACAAAATTGGGTTTTCTTTCTATCCACATAAACACACCCTCTGTTTTGTGGATTGTAATCCCACCATGG
>NW_009726746.1:0-8364 GCF_000703405.1 Apaloderma vittatum
CCAAAAACCCCAACCACGCACACACTTGACAGAGCTGAAACGCTACAAGATTTCACTATTTTTTTTTTAAAAAAAACCTGTCTATTTCTCAATTATTGAAAGTATTTTATTAAAAGTGATGTTCCAAATACATCCGTTAAAGGTCAGTTTCAACAAGGTTTGTTCAAGAAGGAGGAAAGATATTTGACGAAGTCTTTAGGCAAAGAAATTTCATTGTTTTTATGAACATAGCACTCTTTTAACAAGAAATGAAAATACCTTCCAACTGGTTTCAACAGATGAAAATACAATTACACATTTTTTGGTTTCATATTGTAACCCAAGACAAAGTTAAAGACAAAAAGACTTCCATTTGCATCAATAATAAACTAGTAACTTCAAAACTTTGTGAAAATTCTAGCTGAAACTATAGTTTAATAATTTAATTTGCCACTCTTATCCAGCATCAGATAGCAAAAAAAGAGAAATATCAGAGACAGCAAATACAAATTCATATTTAAATTTTGACATTTAAAGATTTTATCTTTGAGTAAGACACACAACACAGTGCAACAGCCCCTACTCAGCTGGAATAGAGGCATAAGTCTCAGCAAGTTCTTCAGCTCAGAGTCAAGGAGTCACTGAGCTGTTCTACCTGCAGAAACAAGATTAAGTTTACTGCCCAAGAACCAGAGTACCTGTGAGAGCGCTTGACCCAAAAAACTTCTAAACACTGACCTCTTAGGCTCAAAGCTTAAGAATAAACTTCAAGAAAGAGACTCAAGACTTCTCGTAACAGGTTTCCGACTCCAGCATATACCATTCTGATGTGTCAGCACCACAAAGATGAAGGAACTGATCCTGTGCCCCTAGTAAAATGCAAATCCTGCGGAATTTGACTGTAACATCTCACACGTTTCCAGCTGCTGTCCAATGCCAAGAGTTTCCCTAAACGTTGTCCAAGACACAGGGAGCAGGGCTGAGCTCTCCCTGTATCGATCTCTGTTATCAGCCACCCTGAGCAATAGGATGAGATAGGGAAAAGAAACCTACCCCCTCCCCACCTCCACACTAGGTCCTCACCGGTCCCAAGCTCAGCCAGGTGTCACTCGGCTGCTTCTTGGTGTGCCCACAGCACAGCTGTTGTTTTCCAAAGGGAGAAGGACCTAAATCAAAAGAGCCCAAGCCCAGAGCTGAATCCCACAGAGACCATGAAGCACGCTGGTCTGGAGGCTTTCTCCCTTGGCACCAGCAAGGCTGAAGGTGCTCTCCTGCAGCTGCAGCTCCAAAGGTTGGCAAGGCCCGTCCTGCTTCTGAGATCAGCCAGCTTCTGCTCCGCAACTGGAGAAAGGAAGGAGACAATGCCATTTTCAAAAAGAGAGAGAGCAAGAGAGCCAGAGAGCCAGAGAGCAAGTGAGTTAATTTTGTGCCCCAGGCAGCAGAGGCAGAGCAGACAGTGAGATCTGCTGGGGGGCGTGAGGGGAAGGTAACCACAAGGATTATAAAAACAAACCATGAGCTCTGATTAATATAGCCTAGCTCCCGGCTATCCAGTAGAGTTGCACCCTGTCATCCCTCCCAGGCAATGGCCGGCCAGAGGGTCCTCTGGTAGACCAGCCCTGCTCCAGCCTCACTCTGCAGCCAGGAGTGCCTGTCTGAGGAGGAGCAGCAGCAGCAGTGAGGGAAGGAGAACCCTGGTGTCCAGCCTCGGTGGTGGTGCTCAGCACCTTCTCTGCAGGAGGCACGTATCAGGATACAGCTGCATCCCCAAATCATCCCAGTTGGTTTCTGGGAGGGGATGCTTTGTCTTGCCTCCACTTTCAAAGGAGCACTCTTCCTGGGTGAAGATCACAAAGATGCAAATTCTACAGCATCACACAGAGGCAGACCCCAAGGAGGGTGCTGCATTTCAGTTGACAGCCTGTCCCAGGGGATAGCTACCAGCGTCCACCCTCTTTCTTTGCCACAAACAGCCCTTCTTAAAATCTGTCTTGCCCTGGTGCCCCCAAGGGCCAGATGTATGCTGTGAGCCTGGTCTGGGAGCAAGGACCTTGAGGCACCACCCCTTAGGGTGTTTCTCATACATTAGCTCTCCTCTCCCATGCTCTTTCAGTACTCTTGGAGTAGCAATAACAGCTTGAGAAGCCTTAAGTGCAGAAGGCATCTACACCTTTTTCGTTAACTGCAAGAATGATGGGGCTGGTATGGAAAAGTACAAGTAAGGCAGAAGTTTAGCAGTGCTGATGGAAGAAGGTGAGCTTGGACTTGTGGGGTTCTGTGGTGGGAAGGGAAGACACGCTGGGAATTCAGTGCTGAACGAGCCATTAGATGGGGAAACTGGAACTGTCTGTCCTGAGGAACAAAGAGAAATCAGACAGGGTTTTATGGCCCAAAGCAAAGGCCTACATCATAGAATCATAGAATCATATCAGGTGGAAGAGACCTAGAAGATCATTGAGTCCAGCCTTTGTCCCATCCCTATCAGCCTACTAAATGACTCCCCCCAACCCAACATCTCTTAAACACCTCCAGGCACGGTGACTCAACCCCCTGCCTGGGTAGCCTCTTCCAATGGCTGACAACCCCTTCAGTACAGAAATTCTTCCTAGTATCTAACCAGAACCTCCCCTGGTGCAATTTAAATTCATTTCCCTTTGTCCTATCACTCTCCTCTAGGGAGAACAGACCAACTCCCAGCTCTCTACAACCTCCCTTCAGGTAGCTGTAGAGAGCGATGAGGTCTCCCCTCAATCTCCTCTTCTCTAGGCTAAACAGCCCCAGACCCCTGAGCCTTTCCTCATATGACTTGTGTTCTAAGCCCTTTACCAGCTTGGCGGCTGCCTCTGTATCCTCTCCAGCACCTCAATGTCCCTCTGGTAGTGAGGGGCCCAAAACTGGACACAGTACTCAATGTACTCGTCAATGTGGAAGGGAACAGCTCAGCCAATTTGTTCAGCCTTGCGCATTTCAGGAACGGCCTTTTCTGAGCTTGTCAGGAAATTGTGTCTTTTGAAGTCTTTTTTAAGTTGCATGCTTCTCAGGTGGTGAGCCTACAGCCTTGGAGTTTAGTTATGTGAAATTTTTGTGGCTGAGTACAACGCCGTGATTTTTGACGCCAGACAAGCCCGAAGTGCTGGTCTTTCACTGACCCCTGGGGACGTAAGGCAGAATTGCACACAATCTCTCGTATCTGCAAGTCGGGAATTTCAGCTCCCAGATGTGCTGGGTGAGCACGTCCTGCCTCTCAAAGACTTGTGCGGGAGGAGGACTCAGTTCTGCCCAAGGCTCATGATGCTGCAGTGGTGAGGGCGAAGTGGCACATCTTCAACTGTAAGATGGTCTGTCAGTCTTTCATTCTTGCTGCGCAAAATGATTTAGAAGTTTTTCTTTACCCGAGTGCACACCCAGCCACAAGCTTTACAAGAGCAAAAGCAGGGCAAAGCAGTGTGCCTTGTAGTTGGGGCAGAAATCCATGAGGCATCGCTGCCCATAAACCAGCTGTCTTTGGCTCTTTGACTTACCTGTGGCTTTGCCTGAAGCACAGGACAAAGGGATGGGAAGAGGGGACAGCACCCGGGTCACACCCCGCACTGACATTCCAGCTACAAGTGCTGCTGAAATAGCTGTAACACTGCCAGCGCCCTGCCCTGGCCCTCTGTAGACAAACGCAGGCTCAGACATAGTTTGTATGAAAACTTCGGTATGGAACTAGGATAAATTGACTTGAAACTAGGATGGTTTCAGCACCAAATACACGTATTTCAATAAGGCCTATCATGCCTCTTTTTGCTTGCGGTTCTTGTGATGGACCCTGATCACACAGTGTTGATTGTTTTTTCAGAATTTCTTCAAGACTGTAAGATAAATACAGACTTCTTTTGTGGGAATTCTGAGTCTTTGGCAGTGTCAGCACCTTTTTCTGCATGCCCTTTAAGTATTGTATCAGTAACATCCACTGAAAGGCAGCAATAGCCTGCTCACATAGTTCTGCCATGACTACTTAAAATGCCAGGTATTAAGTTTAGTGTTCAGAATACAGCCATTCAAATGTTGCACTACTCTTGGTTAATTTGGATACCTGCCCAGAACTTTATAATACATGCTGTAACTTCTGTGGTTATGCTGAAGTAACCTATTATCATAATGACAGCAATCACCCTGATTACAGAATATGTTAGAAACAATAGAAGACACAGTTAACACAAAAAATGACATCTTTCTCCTTAAATATGGGCTCTCACTTGTGGCTTTACATGCTTATGCTGTGGAGGCCAGCATTGATGTTTTTCCAGTGTCTGTGGTTTATACACAAGGTTTTTGTATTTTGTACAGTTCTCTTCTGGAGTGAGACGACTAGTCAGAGGTGCAGCAAGTGCAGCAGTAATACTCCTTGACTAAGGTTTCAAAAGAATGTCAACAGACATACGGGTCTATGCATGTAGCAGTATCTCGGAGATGAGGTCCATGGTAGGGTCATGGAGGAGGTGAAGGGAGGGACTCACGAAGAAGGGGGTTATCGAGGAAGGGCTTGAAAGCGGAAAAGGCAGAGGTGATTCGGCAGGAAGGGCGTGGTTTGGGGCAACAGTTTCAGCAACGTCTTTGCAAGAGAGGCTGAAGCTGAACATACGCAAAAGAAGGAGGAGCACAGCCAGAGAGCTGTGGAGATGATGGAGCTCGCTGCCCTCAGCCCCAATCTGAGTTCTGACTGCAGTGAGAGCAAGAAGCACATTTGGCTCCAGGGTTGCTTCAGCCTGAAGATGGTATTTTTCTTCCTTGAAATATGGCAGCTGCCAAATCCAGCCAGCAAGACGGCTTTTTTTCCTAAAAAAACCCAAACAATCCCTCCCATTAGAAAAACAATAAATTCTACATTTTGTCTTATCCCTGCCCACCAGCCCTGCAGTTTGTTTTGTGGCTGTTGACTGGAGAGCTGGCAACAGAGACACTGAGCCCTGCCATTTCCAGGTGATGTCGATGTGCCTTTGCCACAGAGTCATTGAGCACGTGCTGATGATTGCACCAAAGCACAAGTGACGCTCATTTCAGTGCGTGGTCAGAAGATTGCCTGGGAATCAAGTCAGAAAAATTCCATGGGTCAATGTGGGGAACCAGGAGGTGCTGGATCGACAGCAGACTCCAGGGGTCTGTGATCAAATACCTGCTCAAGGTACTGCTGTGAGCTGCTCCAGACCTCTACACAGATGAATATTTCACAGTCTCTTCAAGCAGCCTGGCCTGGTGTTTGACCAGGTTGATGTAATAAGGGCCAGTCAGAAAGCAACCAGGAATTTTAGCTCCTGCAGAGCTTAGGTTAGAGATCAGTCTCAAGTGCAAACTGAGACCAAATCACAAAGTGGCCTACCTCTGTGGGTTTCTGAGACCAGAATTTTGAATTTGGCCTTGTTGTTGTTGTGACCTTTCTCAAGATCTCTACATGCCTTAAGAAAAATTACTGACCCATTGGCATTTCTGCGTGTTCTGTGGGAACTTGCACTGCAAAGCAGGAGTAGATGGCAATATTGGAAACCGAATGATTTTGAAAGTTGGGAGATTTTTTAACATGTGTTTTTCCCATATGCATTTAGTCATACAACTGCCTCCTTATGAATTCCTTGTTTAAAATCTGACACCTGCTTGCTACGATATGGAAAGAGTAAGAAAGGCAGTCCATTCTCCAGAAGGCTTATAAATTAAGTGCCATGGGGTTTTTCTCCATGTGTTTTCCCACTGAGGCATGCAAAAGCTGTGCTAGGTAAGTGCTGGTGTAGGAAAAGCACAGGCTGTGCTGAAAAACCTCACAGCATTGAAGAGTCCTGTTTTTCCATCCACAACCACATGTCCTTGACCTGGCAGTCTCATGGGCTGGCCCCATCCCCAAAGAAGCTCATTGTTTCCTGGGTTTGGCTGACTGGAAGCAGCAAAATCATGGTGTTTTGTGCTCCACCTGTTTTGATGCTCTTAATGTGGGGCCAGAATAAGAATCGTGACTATAGAGGAGAAGAGCTGACATTTAAAATCAAACTGCCTGAAAGTCAGTAATTAGAAGCTGGGTGTGAAAATACAGATTAGGGTGAATGAAAGTGTATTTCCTCCCACCTCATCTCTCCTAAGTGAGCCTTCTGCAAGGGACCAGGGTTGATAACTGGTTGAACATGAGCCAGCAGTGTGCCCAGTGTCCAAGGAGGCCAACAGCTTCCTGGCCTGCACCAGCAGCAGCGTGGCCAGCAGGGCCAGAGCAGGGATTGTCCACCTGCACCCGGCACTGGTGAGGCTGCACCACGAGCTCTGTGTTCAGTTTTGGGCCCCTCGCTTCAGGAAAGACCTTGGGGTGCTGGAGCGGGTCCAGAAGAGAGCAAGGAGGCTGAGGAAGGGACTAGATGAAAAGTCCTGTGAGGAGAGGCTGAGGGAGCTGGGGGTGTTCAGCCTGGAGAAGAGGAGACTCAGGGGGGACCTCATCACTGTCTACAACTGCCTGAAGGGAGGGTGCAGTCAGGTGGGGGTCGGGCTCTTCTCCTGGGCAACCAGTGACAGGATGAGAGGGCACGGCCTGAAACTGCGTCAGGGGAGGTTCAGGTTGGATATGAGGAAGCCCTTCCTCATGGAGAGGGTGATCAGGCATTGGGATGTGCTGCCCAGGGAGGTGGTGGAGTCACCGTCCCTGGAGGTGTTTAAGGAGAGGCTGGATGTGGCACTCAGTGCTGTGATCTAGCTGATGTGGTGGTGATGGGACATAGGCTGGACTTGAAGAGCTCAGAGGTCTTTTCCAGCCTCAACAACTCTGTGATTCTGTGATCGCAGTGTAGACTTCCGCCTGTAAGGTGGTGATCTGGCACAACCATGTAATATTGTTCCTAAGGGAGGGGAGTTGGTATTTTTTTTCCCTTTGGGCTACGGTAAATCCACAGGAATATGACCTGAGCCTGGCAACGCCGTGTCCACATTAGTCACGCCTGGTGCTTCTTGTCTGAGCAGGATAAGTAGGACTTGCCCCAAGGCTGTATAGCAGCATCCTCTGCCACCTCAGGACAAGGCAGGTAAGAAGCGAAAGACACAAAGGGACACCCTGTGTGGTCATCAGATGACAAATACTGTTTTGCTATGGAGAAGTGGGGAGGCTTGGGAAAGCCAGTGTCACTGCGTGGCAGATGGCTGTGACACATGCTGGGCACAGGCAGCAATGCAAACAAGGGTCAGGCTATGTGTATCCACTTAAAATCTTAACTACAACATTTAATTAACTTTTTCAAAATTTCTTGTATCCTTACAAGACTTTCCCCTTTCTGCTGAGCATGAGCCATGGCTCTTTGCTGGGAAGGGTGGCTTACAGCTTCAGTAAGTGTGACAAATGGGACAAAGAAAATGGTGATGTCCAAGTAAGTAGAATAATAAAGAGGTCAAAAAAATCAGTAAAAAGAAGGTTGGCATTAAGCAGTAAGACTTTAGAAGTGTTTGGGGTGAATGCCACTAGAAATCTCCCTAGGGAACACAGTGCCCAGATCTGGATAGAAAAGGCTACAGGGCAGAAAAGTCAAAGGGAGTGTTTGGAGCAGCTGCCCTGCTGGCGTAATGGCACATCTGACATCAGGCAAACCAGAGCCTTCCACTACTGGTTAGAGGAGTGAAAATGGCAGGGGAGAGAGAACACGCTTGCTTAGAGATCCTTGCTCTAGGAACACCCCTTAAGGGAAACGTCTTGTGCATTCTGCATTGCTATATTGGCATAGTCTATATGACAGATCTGGCATATTTCATTTGGTAAGACAAGTATGGTTTTGTTGCCTCCTCTCACTCATTATGAGAGAAAATATTTGTTATGAGCATGATCTGGAAAAGACAAAGGTCTGAAAGAATGATGAGGAAATCCAGATGCTTGGTGAAATTTTAATTTATTGTATAAATTAAATTTGTTGCTACTCTTCTCATTCCTGCCCTGTTTTTTAATTCATACACTGAAATTCTGCAAATGGAGCAACCTGCACGGACGGCAGTGCATGGTTTTGGCCAGTCCTGCTTGCTTAAGCCATCTCTTGTCTTATCTCAGGTGCATGGACACCAGGGGGAGGTGGACACATGGCCCTGCTCTTCTCAAAAACTAAACCAACCAACCAAAACCAACCCTTTCCTAAATAAGAGCGTGACTTACTAAAGCAGTCGTGCTTCTGCTAGCAGCGTCATCGCGGTGAAGGGTTTCACCTGCATCAACTCTGTCAGTTTGTCACTTGATTTTAGACTGATCCTTCAACTTCAGTAGTTATTTGATATTAATCAGAGCTCATAGGGTTTTTTTATAATCCTTGTGGTTACTTCCCCTCACGCCCCCCAGCAGATCTCACCATCTGCTCTACCTCTGCTGCCTGGGGCATAGATATTAACTCACTCGCTCTC
>NW_009726747.1:0-942 GCF_000703405.1 Apaloderma vittatum
GTTAAGTTTGCATCACACAAGGCGGTGGTCTCCTTGACATTCTGCACTAGGCATCACTCGGGTATGATGGACGTCGCGGATATTGCTCTGGCGCACTAAGACACAGTCAATGAGGTGCCAGTGCTTGGATTGAGGATGCATCCAGGTTGTCTTCAAGCTGTCTTTCTGCTGAAACATAGCATTGGTGACGGTGAGCTGCTGCTCTGCACAAAACTCTAGCAAGAGGCAATCATTATCATCCCAGTTTCCAACACCATGCTTGCATATTACTCTTTTCCAGGCTTCAGAGTTCTTTCCTACTCTGGCATTGAAGTCATCAAGGATTATGATCTTATCATCTGCAGGAACCTTTTGGGTGAGGCGGCGCAGGTCGGTGTAGAACTTGTCCTTTTCCGCAGGGTCAGCTTGGAGAGTTGGGGCATTTATGCTGAAGAGAACAACACGTTGCTTGTTGTGTAGTGGGAGCCGTAGGGAGATAGTGCGATTGGAGTGGCCTGTTGGCAGATTTTGAAGTTTGGGGGTGATTGAGTTTTTAATCACAAAACCGACTCCTGAGAAGTGTCTTTCAGTTTTGGGTTTGCCTGACCAATAGTGTAGCTGGCACCATGTTCTTTGAGGCTGCCTTCCTCATGGAGATGAGCTTCACTGAGAGCAGCAATGTCGATGTTGAGTCATGACAGTTCGTGGGTGATTAGAGAGGAACGATCCTCAGGACGTCCACTGTCTGCAACATCAAGCATGGTTCTAATGTTCCAAAATGCGAGTGCCAATCTGAACACACCTTTAGAGGCGGAAAATGACCAATAACAGAATAAGCCAAGTAATCTCACCCTATCCCCTCTTCTGCTCAGCGTCTACAATTCCTGCGCTCCCGCAGCCTCCAACAGGACAGAAGTTGCCTGTTACTGTGGCACCCGTGGCTCTTGCAAGAGCTGCCGATCC
>NW_009726747.1:973-4537 GCF_000703405.1 Apaloderma vittatum
GATCCCCGTTGGGGCTGGCCGCTGGCCACGGGCCTCCCTGTTGCTGAAAATCCCCCTGTACACCGAGATCAGTCGCCTGGGTGCGCAGATCAGAGCGGCTCGGAGGCGGCGGCTCTCAGCATGGCGCTGGGCCCTCCCCTCTCCCACTCTCAAGCCGCTCTCCGAGAGGCTGAGAAGGCCGCGTTTGTAGCTGATGTGATGCTGTTGGGTCATAGGCTGGACTTGATGATCTTGGAGGTCTTTTCCAGCCTCATCAATTCTGTGATTCTGTGAAACTGCTCCTAAAATCCTTTTTCACAATGAAGAGGGGTGTTTAGGCAGAAACCTTCAGCTTTCAAAACAAAAAGAAGCAGGTGGGGAGGAGAGAGGCAAGTCTGAGAACTTAGGAAATTGGAGAGGCATCTGGTGACAGAAATAAATGAGTGTCAGGAAGAAAAGGTGGGAAATAGGAGGGAAAGAAAGGAGAAGGACTTATAATCAACATTAGAAATAGAAAGTAGGGATGTAAGGAATAATAAACAAAAATATGCTGAGGGCTATTGTAGCTTTTCTTATCACATTTCTACTTCATGCTGACAACAATACTTTGCAGTGAATTTTTGGATCATTTCCAGACAATAGCTCCTAATCTGTCACTGGACTTTTTATAAAAGCTTGGGCTATTTCTGTCCCATTGGAGACTGTAATTCACCTAAATGAAGATCTGGGTTGTCCTCTAAAGAACCTCATGCTTTTCCATTAGCCTCCTAATTAAGGAGACAAGCTAGCTGGAATGAATTTGCACCTTAGCGATGCACTCATTAAAGAAGGAAAATAAAGTTGGAATTAGTAAAAATTTAGTAAAAATTTAGAGTTTAGGATGTTCTGGAACTAGAACGAATCGTCACTAATGTGTTGCTCTACAGGCACCAAGTTGGGTGTTTCAGGCAGTTTTATTCACTGAATGCTGTAAAATATCATTGCATTCTCCTCCTGGAAGTGGTGTAATTTGCAATTAAATTTAGCTTTTCTGCCTTGTAGGGAAACTGAGGTACCTTGTGCAATGTGGGACTTTGGAAAGTTTAATATTAGCTTCATGTTTCCTTCCTGGCTCTCACGGTAGTCAAAGCAGGGCACTTTTTCTCTCTGGCTTGTGTAGCGTGCCAACTTTTTTGGGTAAAGTTTTAGATATGTGTAACATTTCTTAGTTCGTGGATCCTGGAATGGCTGTGAAACATTGAGCATATGGAGAAGCAGAATTATTAGCACAGTGAAAGTGAGCAAAAGGTTTGTTACTCTTGCAAGCTTACAGGGTTAAGCAATAGGTGGAGTGAATACTGATCAGTTTCTAGACTGGTTTTCTACAACCCAGAAGGCTGTAGACATATGGATGAGATTGTCTTTGCTGCCACTCTCACCCTTCTTCCAGGATCACAAATGCGCTATCTGAACCCATCACAGGATGGCATGAGGTGCTTTGTGTTCATAGTAATACATAGATAACACTTCAGAAAGTGTTAATGAAGAGCCTATTTCTTCCTACAGGTGTGACCAGACAGCAAGCTAGAAATGGTCTGAGAAAAGTCAGAAGCAGTGAGATGCACAAGAGGTGGTGAGTGCAGTGTGAGAAATGTGAGTGGGATCATGTGGAGAGCCGGAGCCGTGAGAGGAGGGAAATGGTGCCTTCAGCATCCCGGGGAGGAGGGATTTCCTTGGCCCTGCAAGCTAAGTGCAGACAGGTGAGAGAGGATTCACCATCCCACAGGGTCCTTGCAGGTATGACTGTGGAACACAGACTCTGGGTTTATTCAGCAGCCTTTGGCATGAGCAGTGGGTTAGGGCACTGAGAAAGACCTTTTTTTTTCTCCAAACCTAACGTTCACGTTGCATTTACCAATGTTCATAACTGTATTTCCACTTCAGCATCAAACCTTCCTTCTCCTTGACCCACTCCACAGCATGAACATGTATTTCTCAGTTTGCAGCAGTCTGAGCTGTGTTCCTCAGTGTAAAGCAAGCAATATATAGTGTGGCAGGAAGAGGGAAACATGCAGCTACTTTAAAGCCGAGATGGTGCCTTTCATAGCAGATTGGTTGAGTTGCTGTGTTGTGCATTGCAGCACACACTATAGCTGGAACAGCATTGCTTTTACAGGTTAATGTATTGAAAATGGAGGCACAGCTGGCACATGGTTCCACAGTTCCTTACTGGCAAGTGCACTCAAGTCAAGAGTCACAAGTTAATGTTACCAAAGCTCTTTATATTGCCCTGTCTCCAGTGTGTTGGGGATGGGGCATTAGGTGCTCTTCAGCATTACAGCTGCAGATAAACCTTTGTGTCATCGTGTGTGGTCATGACCATGGGTATAAATCAAACTCAGGCACCATGACTTCTGCAAGTTGTGAAGTTTTTGACATGCAGGAAAGTTACAGTAAAAACAGGAGTCAGCTTACTCAGCTTTACCTAGAAGTCAGGAATTTCCATTACCCTGGTTCTCTCAGTTTCCTCCATAGTCCATGACAGAGATAAGTATTTCCAGAGAGAAGTCATCCCACTTGCCTTGGGAAATTATCTCCTTTTGACTTTATTTCTTTATTTGCAGACTGTCCATAGCTGGACTGACCTTTTACAGATGACTTGTTCAGTGTTCAGGCTTTTTTCCAGTTTCCCTGTAAAGATTCCAAACTGTAGCTGTTATCAAAATCTTGCTTCCTTGGAGGACGATTCTGAGGCTTTATACTTATGTCTTGGCTTGCTTAATCAGTTAATACCTGGATGAGTGCAGCTGACACCACGGCTAGGAGAATGAGTTGATGTTTAAGGTCCCTTCCAGTTGGAACTATTCTATGATTCTATGAACACTGCTGTGGTGTTGTGCTCTATCTCTATAGGATCCAGTCATTGCTATGTTTGGGATGGGTCTTCCTTGACAGACAGGAGGAAACCTGAGCCACTGGCACGTTTTCTCCTCTGAATGCTGCTGGCTGCAGTCAGTGTGGTGGAAGATTTTTCAATGTCTTAGTCACTCAAGGTGATCCCAAGGAGCTGGAGTAGATGATCCCTTAGATTCAAATGCATAAACATGAATTCCTCAGTGAAATTAAACAAATATAGGGGACTTTGGCTGAATTTTGGTGGTCATGTTCCCCACTTTCCAGCCTTGTCTGTGCTGCAGAGATAGTTATGGTGCTAGGACTGAATTCTCTGAAACGAGATGGTTCCCAGGGATAAGGATATGCCTGAATATCTATATACAGGCACTGGGCATGTATTTCTACAAACAATCAGAAAAAAAAACCCCAAAAGATTTCAGAAGGGTCTTTCTGTGGGGCTCTGGCACTCAAAGCACACATTCTTACTCAGGACTTACAACCAGGAAAAAATGTCTCAGTTTTTCCTGGCCATGGCAGAGGGAAAGACTTCATTTTTGCCTAGCAGCTCTGCATTGTAGGAAACAAGCCATTTGGATTTATGTTTTCTAGCAAAGGGATTTGACTTTATCCCTAATGTTGAGTCAATAACTGTCCTGGGTTTAGCTAAAAACCCAGTCTCGTCTAGTGATTTTTACTTTCCAGTTTAGTCTC
>NW_009726748.1:0-4175 GCF_000703405.1 Apaloderma vittatum
AGCCCTGAGGGACACTAGTCATGACGTGCTGCCAGATGGATTTAACTCCATTGACCACAACTCTTTGGGCCCGGCCATCCGGCCAGAGCTTATGCGCCCATCCCAGCCATGGGCAGCCAGCTTAGCCATAAGGGTGTTGTGAGGGACGGTGTCAAAGGCCTGACTGAAATTCTTACTGAATGCTGTATAGTGTTCGTTTTCATCAGCTGACTCATCTGGCTTTTAACTAAAACCAGAAATACATTCATTTTCTCCCCAGGAGCTAGTAGATTAGCTTGCCTTCCAATGGATGTTTCTGAAATGGTTAAAGCAAACACTGTTCAGACCTGAGACTCTGTTAATTGTATCTTAATAATGTGTCATACTTCAGTTAGCAGCAATTTAGTGGCACTGCCAAGATAGTGCAGTAATAACTGATTTGTACTGTCATGGCTCTTTCATCTCATAGGCCTTTAGTAAATAAGCTTTAGTTAAAGTATCTCTTCAACTTTCTGCCCTGTTTGGGCAAAGGAACTATTTAGGGGGCTGGTTAGCTCAGTTGGTTAGAGCGTGGTGCTGATAACACCAAAGCTGCGGGTTCGATCCCCATTCAGTCTCCGTGTGTTGCCTGATCTAGTTGAGAGGCGTCCCTGCCCATGACTGGGAGGTTGGATTAAGTGATCTCTAAGGTCCCTTCCAGGCTAGGCCAGTCTAGGATTCTGTGATTCTGTTTAACCTCTGGAAACCTTAAACTACGAATGAAATATTTTAATTGAGGTCGTTAATGGTTTTGGACTTGTTCAGGTATTTGGGTTTGAACACAGTATATATAAAATTAGAAGGAAATTCATAAAAATAATGTTCAACTCTTTTTCCCTGAAAGAGTTTTGATCCTGACCAGTAATGTGAAGACCTTACCATTTCATTATTTGGCTAACTGAGCACCTAACATTATGGCTGGAATGCAGTGTAACTCTTGAGATTTTGGTAAAGAAAGTCTGACAACATACAATCTGTGAAAGTATTTCGAAATTCAATTCCTCGAATAGAACAGTTGCTTGTTGGAGAGCCTGGATCTCCTTTGTTTATTTCGTACAGCCTGCTGCTATCTTGGAAAGCGAGAAAAAGTAGCTTATGACATGACTATCCAAGCAGAAGATAGCAACTGGGAGGAGAAAAATGGGTAAAGAAACCTTATCGTTGTCCAGAAGCCAAGATCTGGATATAGGATAGGAATTCAGTTCTCATTACAACAGGTGTGGCTCATAATTTGGCATCTGAGGAAACATAACTTTCTGTATCACGTAATTAGCTTACCATCCTGAAAAAAATTAATGGTCTGGTTTCCTCCAGGCATTGAAACTGAGTGATTTTTTATTATTTTTTTTTAAAGTGGGATTCTCGTGGATCTCGTCAGTAATACTAAGTCAATGTATGAGGGCAGAAGTATCCAACACTCCTTAATCTTCTCTTCCAGTTTGTTCTTTCAAATGTTCTTGATAATGGCTTGAGCAGTAATTCACATCCAACCCAGTGAGGCTAGTTCCATTCTTGTTTTTTACTCCTTTTAGCCACTTCTTCCCATCCTAGCTGTGTAATCTGTTTCTTTTGTGGTGCTACTGTATTGTTCTAGGCTCTACATGGCAGCTAGTGGTAAGCTTGCATAGTCAGTCCCGAAAATGTAGGGAAAAAATGGGTAAATAATTCTAAAGGATCACTCATTGGTTGGAAACTAGATGTTACCTTTTGTTGTTTGCACATAGAGTGATCAGTCACAAAGTGTTTTATCTGCTAAGATCTTGGGAATTATTACAAAATAATACATAAAAAGTCTATTATGCGTTGCAGCATCAGTAAAACCCAACCTACGCATACAGTCACTGTGCAAATGAGCAAGTCTTTAATTAACTCTCAGTCTTGAAAAGGAAAAGAGAGAGCTTTGTTTTGTTTTTGAGGAGGAAGGGGCTTGGGTGGATTTTTTTTAATTAAAATGTTTTCTTTTTTTTAAACAACAATTTCATGGGATACTAAATTCACCTCACAACTTCTATCCTGATCTTCAGCTACTGTCTTTGAGACATTAGTTCAATTCTCTGACCTTCATATCAAGAATGTTTCTGCCTTCTATCCCTAGCAGCTAACAAACTGTCACTAGTCATACAAGTAATTCAGAACCATAACTCAGATTTTCTAAGGTTGTAACTCCCTGCAGCAATTATTTAGTCCCCAGTGATAGCCTCCTTTGCATTGAAGCAGTCACCTGTTACCCCTTATTTTAAGATTTGTATAAAAATTGAGAGCTCATATTCATGGCTGAGTAAATCAGAGGTCTGGGTTAATATTCAATTGCCGTGGTTCAAGCCGACTGGGACAAAAAAACCACTCTGTCTCCAGCCCATTCCTCTTCTCACTCCCATTCCCACAGTGATGTGGAGGGAGAAAATTCAACTAAAAAAATTCAAGGGTTTGGGATTAAGGATAGGGAGGGTAATAAACTACCATTTAAGATAACAGGTAAAGAACCAGAATGACTTGGGGAGAAAAACAGATTGAATTCACTGCCACCGTTTACAAAGTAGGATAGTGAGAGGAATACATCAATAAATATGACCCAATCTTAAATACACCTCGCCTGCACCCTCCACACATCGCATCTTCCTGGCTACCTCCTCCGCCTTCAGAGCAAGGGAGACAGGGGATGCAGTCCATCTGGCCATTACTTGTCCATGGCAGCTCGTCCTTGAGAAAGAGGGCTCCTCACAGTCTCTCCTTGCTGCCTCATGGTGTCCACCTCACAGGAGGCAATCCTCCTCCTCCTCATGAGTCCCTTGGGGCCAGGGATCGCTTCGAGCACGACCCCGCTGATGCTCAGCCTCTCTCCCCTCTGACATGGGGCTCTGCGCTTACCAATGCCTCCTGGATGTTCTCGCTGCCATCACTTCCCTCAGCTGGCAGGCAATCACCTTCCTGCCATCTCAGCCACCACGGGGCTCCAGGGAAAGGTTCTGCTCCAGCAGCCTTCTCCCTCTCCTTCTCCTCTGGGACTTTTCTCCCCCTCTTTCTTCTCAGGACGACATTCCTTTATTTTCCTCTTACCTATTCCTCCTCCAACAGAAAAGCTCCCCAACGTTAAATACAGGACAGCTCAAAACCAGGTGAAACCAAAGAAGACAGAGAGAGAACAGTTGGATTGCCTCTTAAATACCTTGATTGTAGAGGCACTGATTGGCCTTGCCCGGGCCAGAGGCAGATCCAACCCCTACGTGGGGGTGAGGGAGACTCTTGAAGTTTCCCACGAGTTTACCTCTGCTTTTACAAAAAAAAACCCCAGCAGACTCAAGCCCATGACATTAATAAAACAAAATAACCCTTTTATCTCACTATGCAATAGTTCATGTAATGTGTGATGGCCTGCAAGGGCTAGTGCTTGAACCAAATGATTGGTGAGATTTTTTTTTTTTCCCCTTTTTTTACCAAGATTTTTATGACAGAATCATGGGGTGGTTTGGCTTGGAAGGGACCTTTAGAGATCACCTAGTCCAACCACCCTGCAAGGGGTAGAGACGTCTTCAACTAGGTCAGGTTGCTCAGAGCTCCATTCAACCTGACCTTAAATATTTCTAGGGGTGAAGCTCCTACCACTTATTTGGGCAATCTGTTCAGTGTTTCCCCACTATCATCATAAAAAAATATCTTCTGTATATATAGTCTGGATCTACCCTCTTTTTACTTTAAAACCAGTGTCCCTTGTCTTTTTGCAACAGGCCCTACTAAAAAGTCTGTCCCCACCTTTCCTTGAAGTATTGAAAGGCCACAGTAAGGTTTTCTCAGTGCCTTCTCTTCTCTAGGCTGAACAACCCCAACTCTCTCAGCCTGTCCTCGCAGGAGAGGTGCTTCAGTTCCCTGATCTTTTTTGCAGCACTCCTGTGGACCCACTCCAACATGTCTGTGTCCTTCTTACACTGAAGACAGCACTGCAAGTGGGGTTCATCGGAGCAGAGGAGAGGGGCAGAATCACCTCCCTTGACCTGCTGGCTATACCTTTCTTGATGCAGCCCAGGATATGGTTAGCCTTTGGCTGCAAGAATAGACTAGAATACCAGGTTAGAAGGGACCTCAGGGGTCTAGCTTTGGGTTTTTTAACCATGGGGAGATTTACACGACTCCTGGTCTACTAAAACCAGATGAGGTTCAAA
>NW_009726749.1:0-1377 GCF_000703405.1 Apaloderma vittatum
CAGGAAAATGACATCTGTTGCTTTTCCCATGCACACAAGCCCACAAGAGAGAAGGTGCACTTCATTCACAGAAACACTCAGGTTTCATGAGACCAGGCTGGATGTAAGCATGGGTACTGAGGGAACTGGTAAGTACCACTGCAAGGCAGCATTCTATCATATTCAAAAGGTTTTTGTGATCAGCAAGGGTTCCTGATGACTAGAGGGCGGCAATCATCACACTCACCTTCAAGAGGGAAGATCCAGGGAACAAGAGTCTCATCAGTCTCAATTCAGTCACTGGAAAAAAATAAATGGAGAAAATCCCCCTGGAAGCAATTTTCAGTCACTAGATGGACATGGATGTGACTGACAGTGTAGGTTGACTGAGAACAATTCTGCATAACTTACAGCCAGATCTATGAGCTCTGAACTGGATAAACAGATCATGAGATGAGTGGAGAACTGTTTAGACTGCTGGACTCAAATGGTTCTCTTCAGCTGCATGCGGATCAGCTAGAGGCCAGTGACTACAGGTGTCCCTCTAGGATCAACACTTAGTCCAAAACTGTTTAACATATTGATTAATGATTCAGAGGGACAGACTGAACTCTCAACAAGTTCACAGGTGATAACTGTTCTCAGATGGCACCAAGCTGGGTGGAGGTGTCATTCTGCTTGAGGGGTAGGGAGGCTCTACAGAGGGATCTAGATAGGCTGGATCTCTGAGCCAAGGCCAACATCATGAAATTCAATAAGGCCAAACGCTGGGTCCTGCACTTGGGCCACAACACCCCCCAGCAGCGCTACAGGCTTGGGGAGGAGTGGCTGGAGAGCTGCCAGGCAGAGAGGGACCTGGGGGTGTTGATGGGCAGCCGGCTGAACATGAGCCAGCAGTGTGCCCAGGTGGCCAAGAAGGCCAACGGCATCCTGGCCTGTGTCCAGGATCCTCCTGAGCAGGGAGGTGATCGTGCCCCTGTACTCGGCTGCGCTGAGGCTGCACCTTGAGTACTGTGCCCAGTTTTGGGCCCCTCACTACAAGAGGGACACTGAGGTGCTGGAGAGGGTGCAGAGGCGGGCTGCCAAGCTGGTAAAGGGCTTAACACATAAGTCTTCAGAGGACAGGCTGAGGGATTTGGGGCTATTTAGCCTGGAGAAGAGAAAATTGAGGGGAGATCTTATCGCTCTCTACAACTACCTGAAAAGAGGTTGCAGCAAGGTGGGGGTTGGTCTGTTCTCCCTAGTGGTAAGTGGCAGGACAAGAGCCTTAAGTTGTGCCAGGGGAGATTCACGTAGGATATTGGGAAGAATTTCTATGCTGAAAGGGTTGTCAGGCATTGGAACAGGCTGGGCCGGGGGGGGGGGGGGGGACCCTCCCCCGGGGGGGGCAAGAGAGGG
>NW_009726749.1:1408-13442 GCF_000703405.1 Apaloderma vittatum
AGGTGGTTGAGTCACCATCCCTGGAGGAGTTCAAGAGATGGGTGGATGTTGCGCTGAGGGACAGGGTTTAGTGGTGTTGTTAAGGCTAGGACAAAGGCTGGACTAGACGACCTTGAAGGTCTCTTTCAGTTGAAATGGTTCTGTGATTCTATGAGACTATTTTTTGGATACTCCAAGCTGTCCAGGAGAAATTCCACCATACAAAGTTGTCTGTTGGGTTAGAAGATGTTTCAGAAAGAGAAGAAAAAAAGTTAGAGGAGATGTTCCATAAGACATACAGAAACCCAGTCAGTAGCTAAGGTGAACTTCCAAGAAAGCAGGCCTGCAATCTAGTGAAAATGGAGATATGATGCTGACACGGCAAAGGATGCCAGTCAAGACAAAGAGAAGAAAGACCAACAGCAGCATTGATTAATGGAATAATTGCTTGATGTGACTGGACGAAACCAGAAGAAAATGCAGATGGCCACTGACATTTTTCCCTGTCCTGCTCCAAATCCATCTGTTCCAGTGACACCAAAGACTGCAGTTAATAGACAGGTTTGGGACGAGAGTTATTTTAATAATCTATGTCAGAAATGGAACAAGACACACTCTATCTCAATTTTTTGTGAAAGGAAAATTGGAGCACCAGTGCAGGCTGCTACCTGACACACAATACTAAACCTGGACATGAGAAAATTACCTTTCTTAATTTTGCTTTCTTCTAGTTTACACTGCAACTGGGACATTTTCCCACACCATCATTTAACAGCCATTCTACACAAGTTTCATCTCAACAAAGGGAAGAGATGGTAACAGCAAAATACAGTTTAACAAGATTTCATTCTAATAACATACCTAAGAAAAATTTACTAAAACAGTGCAAAACTAAATCATATTGAAGCATACAAATACGACACGAATATCTGGCTAGTATTACCTACTATGGTAAACAACACCTACCACAGAGCAAAAGAACAAGAGTATATAAGCTATCTTTTACTTTCACTGACGTTACAGACATATATAAGACAGGTTCCCTCATGTCACCCCCAACATGTTTCTCACCAGTCCACCCCTAGAAAATGTTTTTTCTTCTTTAGTCCTATATCTCAATAAAGCATTATACATACAACTATTCAAATTGATCTGCTAGCAGTAGTATCTTGCCTCTAGTTCATCAAATACCCAGTTCACTAGCCTGGAGCTCCTGAGCTTGTATTTAAAACCTCTGTTTACCCATTGCTTTAAATAAAAATCAGCTTCCTGGGAAAGGACAAAGAAAACATGTTCTTCCAAAAAAACCCAGCGGGTAGAGGAAATTCATTGGTATTCACATTATTGGCTAAGAATTATCCAACCTGCTTGATCAACCTGAAGTGATCAGTCTCTACAGTATCTGAGCTGCACGCGCCTTTTAAGGGCATTCCAATTTGCTACTCAAGGCAACTGAGCGCTCTGGAATGAGAAATTGCAATGTATTCTATGCAGTTCCATGCACTGCTGAACAAAGGAAGGTATTAGTGAACAACTGTGCACCACTCAATACTTCAATGTAACTGTGAAATTTTTTCTACTACTCCTTTTTCAGCAATTTGGGAAAAAAAATACAAAATTGTAACACCTGTACAAAAGTCTCCTTACAAAAAACTGACCCACCAAAGACAACGCTTAAACTACCAACACCTATTTGGCAGCTTGGAGTACAAGGTATCCAACAAGAACCACCCAAACACAAAACTTTGCTTTTCAGATCCTGGTACAGACAGCATGAGGAACAGCCTCAAAATGTTCCATGGAAGCTGGTCTTCTCATATTGACAATTTCTACAAATGCACATCATGCCACCCATGATGTGTAGAAGTCATAGATATACCACCCCACATTGATACTTAGACAGCTAGAAACTGCACAACCTGTCACAGTTGCTCCAGATACAACACAATCTCCTTACTAAGTACATTTAGTATTTCAGCACACTTACTATTGCAGCAACACATCATCAGTAGGGTAAAACTAACCTGTTTCACGACGGTCTAACCCCAGCTCACGTTCCCTATTAGTGGGTGAACAATCCAACGCTTGGTGAATTCTGCTTCACAATGATAGGAAGAGCCGACATCGAAGAATCAAAAAGGGATGTCTTTATTTCTGCAGGGAAATGAACCACTACCAAAAAGCTGTTTTCTGTCTCCTCCTTTTTTCATTTGCCTGAATGAAAGGAAGCCACCAACAAATCTGGAATAATTTTTGCCTCCAACAGATCCACACTAAGCTACCTGTTGAAGCTTCATTTACTAAGCTGGCAATCTAAGAATATTTTCATGCAGCAGCCTCAGAACAGGTTGTTGAGCTTCCCCACAGTGTGTTGCAGAAAAATTTATATAGTATTTTCACTAAGAGCTATGAGGTATCTGCTAGAATTCCAGGAAAAATGAACCTTTACTACAATGTTTCTGCAGCCCTGCAGAAGAATTATACGCATCGTGCATCAGGAGTATGCACTCCATGTTGGTTTACAGTAAAGAACAAGTTCATTCACCACTGAAAGCACTAGGAATAACAACAAAAATCCAGTTGTCCTGAACAACTATTATGCCTATTTAAACTGAAAACCAAAAAAATGTAATAGAAAATCTTTTAAAATACTTCTAAGTTATTTGCTTGAAAGTAAAGTCATATATAGTTTAAGAAAATAAAATTACTTAATTATGAAAAGCACAAGATTAAAGATAATCCCTTCCCTACAGCAGCATTATATCTAAAGTTGGCTCTGAGTAGAAGCCAACTACTCCAACCAACACAGAGGAATTGCAACGAAACAGGGAGAATAGACAAAGGTGGGAAATCCCCATGATTTCATCTTTATTGAAAAAAATAGGAATGCAGGCTATAGAAGAGGCATTATACAGTCATCTCAAGTGACTAAAAATACGTTTCTCAAAACCACAAAGATCGAGGAAAAAAAACCATCAAACAGAATGCAGTGGTTTTGGGCAAAAGCTGAGTTTTTACCTTCTTTTTTTCTTTTTTTCTTTTTTTCTTTAAAATTGCACTCCCTCAGAATGAGTCTTTCTCTCTCTTCACTCAGGAATAGATTGTGTTCAAGGAAAGAGCTGACTTGCTACAGAAGCAGAGCTGTTAGTATTTCCAAATTAAGTTTACAGAGTATGGACATAAAGGACACCTCTTTTGCTAAAAAGAGTCATTACTACTCTAAAAGTGACTTATTTTTTTCATTCTCTAAATCTGGAACCTCAGATTGTATCACAAATATCCACACGCATTTGTAATAATGTTATGTATTTTACTATTTTTTTTTCATAGTGGTAGGTGCTTTCTAAGTGGGCATCTATAAGGTTTTCCCTTTTATAAAAGAAAATTCAACTGCTAAATGTTGTCTGTGTACTCCTGGATCAAATAACAAGTTTTGAGTCTCCTTCCAAAAAGGTGTGAGTATTACATAGCATAAACTTTTTTGTTTATATATTTGCAGCTATGAGAGACAGGGCTGTATTAAATTGTTGTCTTAACATAGACTGAAAATATTTTCACTACTTTTTCCTGAAAGAATCAAAATTAAGCGATTCATAATATTGTATTAGAACAATTGGTGTCTGAGCAAGTCTATGCTTCCAGAGACAAAACTCAATTTAACTGTTAGGTAGCTGCCATTCAGCATCTTGAAAATTAATTTATTTCTACTGGCTCGATAAGCAGATTAGGTGTAGTTTTCAACTACTTTCTTGAAATTGAAAAACATATAAACCAAAAAAAGCAACAGAACCAGTACCAATAACAAATAGTACATCAATGAAGTCAGACCCCATTTACAAACTATTTTAGTGGGATGCAACATTCAAAACCTGCTTCAGATTTGAAGATTATTTTTTAAGGACTCTTATTTCACAGTCAGTGTCATCCCTCTTACATGCATATGCAGGAATCACCACACCACCTGCTTACCATCAGGCTTCTCATGTTTTACAGCCTGAAAATAGTCAGAAAAGGTAACATACAAATCTAGAAAGGAAAGAGGACATAAGGATCAATGCTTTCTGGTCTTTACTCAATGAAACCTTAAATCCTACTGCACCGACTAAAACATAATGCCATGCATCTAGAGGTTAAGCTCTGTAGCAGACTACATGTATATAGTTCTGTCACTACCAGCAGCTTGACAATTTGCTTAGTAAGAAATGTATTAACTAAGTCATCATTTGTATACAGGGTGTCATCGGGGATTTCAAGCAACAGGTTGGACTATGGTATACACTGCTAATTCACAAGTTATATATGTATATACATGTTAGTGTCACATCATTAGGTACTACACCAACTAAAAGGTGCAAGAAATTCTCAGTGTCATAATTTCCAGGGCAAACATTTAGAAAATAAATGTAATTTTGAATATATATGCAAAGACATGGAACATAAACAATTACACTGACCGGTTTGATTGAATTTGCCCAGCTTACTCTTGAAAATATTTTATTTCCTCTGTAAATATTTCTTTTTTACATATATGAGAATAATGTGAACTGAAAGTAAGACGGACTTGAACAAAACAATGTTTTTGGGGAGTGAGGGGAAGTTCACTGTAGAAAATATGTTTCTGAAGGTGGAAAACTTTGAGAAAGAACTTTGCAAATTGGATAGGGCCTTTTTAAGATTGAATCAAAGGCTCCTGTTTACCTTCCTGACATAATGGTCACGGCTTTGAGTGGTAACCTGGTCTATTGAGAGGTGTCACTGCCCATGGCAGGGAGATTGGAACTAGATGATCTTTAAGGTCCTTTCCAACCCAAATGATCCTATGACTCTGCAAAATTCATTTTGCCTGACTAGTTGCCTGTCTAGGAAATTCAGTGACTTGTTACTTCTACTTTTCCCACAGATAGCCATAAGTTAGAAGTATTAATTGTTTTGACTTTATATACGGAAGTGCAAAACCCATCCTATACTTTATTATTCTGTATTCAGCCTAAAGCATGGAAATTACAAGTGAGTTAATGTTTTGTGAATTCATTCAGATGTCTATTTTACTTACACTTCGAAATAAGAGTCAGACTTTAAGGACTTATATAACAGCCAAAAAGCCTGTGTACAGAAGTGTAATGGGCCTTTCAATGCTGGGAGATGTAAACCCTTCACAAAGCCTTCTTGTAAGCAGACACACAGAATGCTATTACATCATCTCTGCCAAGTTCATCAGACAGACTCCTAGGTCAGAAAGCCTATAGAGAGAAGAATGAAACACCAATAGCTTAAAAAAAATAGAAGGAAATTCGGAAAATTGAGAAAAAAAAAACCAAACACCATCAAGTAGTTTGCAGTCTCCAGAAGACACAAAGCATTTTAAGAATGACCATGCCAATATATTCAAGGAAAAAAATTGAAAAATACCACCCCATGTTTCACTGTTTACAACTAGACAAAATCTTTGCTTTTGTGAACTCAAGAAACCTAAAATTAGAAGGCACAGAAAATGAGCAATGTAGGCTTACTATTTCTACCTTTTTAACCATGCCCGCTACCCCACAACATCCCTGCTGGCATAATTTAGATTTATTATACTTATTAAACTTGTCCATTGACAACTGGCCTGATACGATTAATATTAAAGCAGTGTCTCATGAAGCTTTCCAGAATACAATCTTGATGTTTTATATGTAAACACACTAAAGAGCCAATACATTGTCCAGACACAGATACCCTCTTGCACTTAATAAATGCAAACACAAAATACAGCTCCTGTTTCTATTTCAGTACAACTGTAGCTGTAACAATTCTCCAGGAGGATAACAAGGTCTTTCAGACTATACCTGCTACCTGTTTTTGCTTTGTTTTCAAAGATGCTCTTCAGCAGACTGAATGTTCTCACACTAGCTCCCTCTCATCTCTGGCCCAGAACCTACTGTCGTCTAATTGTGTCAAACAGGGATGCCCATTTTTATTGTAACTGTTCAAAAATAGAAAGATAAGCATTGCCATTTACATTAGTAAACACACAATATGAAGACTTGCTTGACATCTGTATCAGCCACAGCAGAACTGTTTCCACTAAGAGACAAAGTATAAACCTAAAGGTTCAGTCTTCTTCTACCTCCAAATAGGCAAACTTCCTTTGGGCTTTTTCATAGCAATTAATTCCAGCAATATGTAAAGATGTCTTGGTAAATTTTCTGGTTCAGACCAGAAACTTAGACTTTCTAACTTGTTCTACCTTATAACTACAACTCAGTATTTCTCTTTAAATGAAAGATATTTTATTTTCTTATTACTTCCTCCCATCACAGTAGCTCTCCTGTATTTCATTTCTGGAAAGTCAATGCAAGCAATGCTTCATGTTTCTCGACTTTGCTTTTAAAGAAGTAAACATGAATTGCTTGGTTGTGAAGACAGATATCTAATCACATATCTAAAGTAGGCACATGCTTCTTTGCTCACCCATTCCACTTAAAGACAACAAGCACTGAGCTTTTATATGAAGTTTATCACAAGAATGCTTCACTTTGTTTCACTGTCAGGTCTATCTTTATTACACTAATCATGCGACTACAATAAACAACAATATCTTTATTATGATGGCTTTGGACACAGGGGCAGGACTCACCCCTCCTGCCTTTAGGAGCTTTCTTCTGAATTCCTCTGTCGGGTTGTTGAAGGTGAGCTTTTCACAGCGGAGGTGATTTACGGGTGGGTGGCCTTCAAGGTGCAGGAATAAGTCATAGTCAAACCGAACTTTCTTAGGTTCTTCCTGAGGGTTGAAAATAACCAGATAGAAACATCTAACATCAAAACTAAGGTCAAAACAAAGGCTACATAAAGACCGTCATTTAAAATTATGTAATTTTTAACTATTCTCTGTGTTCTCAGACACCTGATGGAATTTACCAAGTGTCACCTGAGCTACAGTAAATCAGAGAAACTTCTACCAGACTATGATAACACATGACAAAATGCATGAACGTCATGAACTTCAAGCTGACAAGGCTTAATTGAAAGTGTTATGTTTGATACAGGCTACAGACATATGCATAGGGAAGTATGATTCGGCTGACACAAGGTAACACAGTCACTCACACAATCACACTTCTGAGCCCCATATAGTACTGAAGACACTGTAGTAAGTTTTGAATGCAAACTCCTTCACCAAAGCCAAACACTACTGTTTCTTCATGAGTTGTAGAAAGGGGTCTGCAGGCAACTATATCTGACCTCCTACGTATGAGGTCTGCTCATTTACCAGTGAAACTTCATTGCCTTGAAAAACTGTGGCCAGCTAGATTTCAAGTGCTCCACCACAGCTTCCAGGCAATTAAAATTCTCTGCCACTGTAGTGAAAAAATGAAGCTGAATGTTCCCTGTACCAATACGGAGAGAGAAAGAACAGGTAAGGCAAATTTACCTTAGAAGAAATTAATATTCTACTGCCCTGAAAAAGCTTCAGCTGAAAAAAGACACTAGTGGCATTAAGTGTACTTCAGTTTGTAATGCCAGAGAAAAGACACCAAGTATATTTTGTCCCTCCTAGAAGCTGTATGTAAGCTAAATGCTCTTTTAAGGCAATATTAAGTAGCATTTCCCCCAAACATCCTGATGTGTAACAGAAGCCACCGAACCCACATCAGTCTTAAGGCAGAACACAAGTAAAAGGCCAAATTCAGGAAAAGTTCTGGTGAAAAGAGAGCCATGAGGTAAGAGAAGGAAAAGATATAGCAAAATTTTATTATATATCCAACACTGCATGTAAACAAAATGTGTTCAGTGACAGATGCTTAAAAAACTGATATTTAAAAAATGTTTAGTTTTGACTCAGGATTCCAGGGATGTGAAGAAAAGAAAGCACAAAAATATCAGTAATTCTAAGTTAAAACAGAGGTTTCAAACACAGCCAAGGGACATCCTCATTGTCCCATCTGTGGACTTGGGGTAGAGACAACAGATGAGGACCTGAAATAAAAGGCCTGTAGTAGTCTCTGTCTGAAGACCAAACAGAGTAGTTTGCTTAGATGAGCTATTTCCTTGACAGACCATTTTCAAAAGCAACCACAGATGAAGATACTTCTTATCAGAAAGATTAACACATTATTTCTTGCTGAAAAAAAAATGGAAGTGATTTACTCCCTGGTCTGCTTAGAAAACTGTGATGTTGCTACAGGCAAACAGTTGGTATCAGCAGCTTTGCCACAAAAGCAAAGCCATAAGAATTTATAAATAAGAATCTTCAAAGAATTCTGTGGAAAGTTAGATGAACATAACCAGTGATTTCAAAGCTGATTTTACTAAATAGAGGACTCCCAGTACCACTGCCATTGGTTCAAAACAGTGTGACATTGAAGGCAGAATATATTACAGCTTATGAGCCTTATCCAAAATGGACTGTATTTTCCATAGTAGGAGTCTCTTGACCCAAAAACTTTTTTTCAAGGACTTTTTCTTGTGGCTAACAACTATAACCTGCTGCTGCTGAATTTAGGAGTGGGGTTTGTTTGTCATTTCCCTAATTCTTTAAAGTTCAGAATATTTTCCATTAGGGTGATTTGCCTATTAGATTTTCTGCCAATTTCTGCTTAGTCCTGGGAATAGGCACCCTTTAATTGTCCATGGTCCAGTTGGCTTCCTGTATCCCTGCCTTCTCTATTCATTAGGGTACTTTCTGAACCAGAAATTGAAAAGTTGTCTACCTTGAATTAGTGATGATGGTCTGTCTCCTCTTCCTCCTTCTGTCTATCTCCTCTTTTTCTGTACTGGAATACCTGTGAAATCGCTTAGGGGAGGAAGAGTAACTGAGCCAGCAGAAAGCAGTAATTTGCCTCAGGAATGCCAGCTCAATTTTTGCGTCACTTTTCCTTTGTATTGTACTGACCCCAGGCAAGGGAATGCTGCTGCAGCTGCAGGAAGAGCTAGCTGACTCACAGTCCAACTGCTGCTTGTCGTATTCCATGACACCAAAACAGGGGTGAGGGATGTTTGCAAACTTCCTAATTCCACATGCTGCTTGAGGGTGAGGTGAGTTGTAATCACTGCTGCCCTCTTGATCTCAGTCTAAGCCACAACTCCTGCTGGAGAACTCCTGAGACTTGTAGGTCTCCACAGTCATCAAAGGTAGCCAAAAGTCTGAGTGGAAAACAAAAAAAGAAATGTCGAGCAGGAAGCTTTCTGTAGAGATGCTTCAATGATTGACTCACTGTCTTCTGACTTGGCACAGTTTCTGGATGAGCTCTTAAATAGAGGAGCTAAAGAGAACAGGCTGCTTTTCATTAGATTTCCTGAATGAATAAAAACTGCTTCCCTAATGGGGACAGAGCTAAAAAGCATTCTAAAAAAGTCAGTCAACACACTGAGGAAGTTCTGTTTCCTTTACCTACAGCAAACAGAGTATATACTAACCCCTGACCTTCACAGATTGATACAGGGAACATATCAGAATTACCTGTTCAAAATCTACAACTTAGAAAGTGCCTGTGCAGAATTATCCACACCTCACACTTTGACAGAGCTTTTTGTGAAAAATAAAAGAATACTACAATACCTACTCGAAGGCATACACAGTTAACAAAGTTGTAATCTAACACAAATTTTAAGTGACCAGAGTTCCAGCAAGTCTTTTCCTATGCATTTCTGTTTTCTTTTGTTTTTACTTTTTCACCAAATATTCAACAGATTAAAGATGTAATAGTGACTTGATTAAAACAATTATGTTAAACTACATCTTGGTAATATAAAATAAACACTATAAAAATATATAAATAAACATTTAATATAAGCCTATAAAATAAAAAATAAAATTAAGTAGTGTAACACGAGCTTCCCCTGAGGCACAGGGCACAGAGATCTCAAACACCACGGTTATTAAGGTACCATACATTAAACCTTGCAAGCTTTTTGCTCTTTAATTGCACCCAAATCGAAGTGTTTTTATCTGATTGACTTATTAGTAATACAGTCCCCATTATGTACATTAAAGTAAATATCTGTACTTACTATCTAAGGCACCTGTGATAAGTGCAGCATTTACTTAGAATTTGAGATATCACAATAATGCAAGCTTTGTGGAAGAGTACAGGGTTTGCTTTTAAACAGTGCCCCTGGTAATATTAAGTAGAAACAATGTTCACATGCAGTCTAAAAGAATAATTTCTTCAGATCGAAGATGCATGATTAAAGATTATTTTGAAAGACCAAAAATGGAACAAATTAAAAAGATCACAATACTAAAATAGAGCAACCAGTTTGTTACAAAATAAACATAAACAAGATTGGGTTCCTTTCTTGAAGTGTAAGTGGGTCTTGAACTTCCTTAAGCATAAATTTAAAGTCTGGCCACTTCGAAGCATGGCTAGAAATTCTTCTGAATAATTATATTCAACTTCTTTATTAGGTAATCCTAACTTTATAGAGTTATGTACTAAATACAGTTACGTATTTCTAAAAGTTACAGTGACTTTGAATTGAGGAACAGCACTGACAAAGACAGCTTTAAACTTATTCTTTAACTAAGTTTATGAACTAAACTGTAAATATTTTTAAAAAAATTACTTCTACATGATATTCTTATTTTTTATTAATTTATTTTTAAATTAAGAGTATATTATTCCATACCTTATTTTTGAAGTAAACCTCAATTGGTAAAATGAAACCAGCATACCCAGATTCTTCAACTTTGTAGGGTGGATCCTTGCATACTGAAACAAAGAGAAAAATCTGTATTTAACACAAAAAAATAACGTTTTGCATGCACAAGCAAAACACATGAGCAAATAATCTGCAACAATAGTTCTATGGCAGCATCATTACAAAACCGCAGACACAGTAGGACATACCTGTGCAAAATCAAACATGAATTTTGCAAGCAAATCATTCTTGCCTCTATATAACCTACAGTGTAGGGATAGCAAATTCCAGTGTAGAGAGGAGAACTTCAGGAAAGTTAACTATTGTATTATGTTGAAACAGTATCCAGATTTACCCTATAGGATTCAGACTTTAACACAACAGTAAGTATTACTAGCTCCAATATAGAAACTTTTCCTTCAAGTTTTCAGTTTAATGCAAGGCCTCTGAGTTACATGAAATTCCCACAGCATTGAACACGAGCTTGAAGCGGCACCAGCAGGACAGCTACAGTCGGTGTTGAAAAGCAGGCTGTTAGAGAACTTGGAACAGAAGATACCTTTCTTCTCCTGTCTGGCTGCATGACAACCTCACCACACAATTCATGCCTGTCTAACACAGAAGCACAAAGGTAGGCTGAGCTTGAGAAACTAGGCATCTCCTGCAGTGTCAACTCAGATGCTTTTAAATGCTACACTGATACGTATGACAATCCATGTCATTACCATCTCAGTGACATCACAGGCCAATGATGGCTTATCCACTGTAGAAAGATACAATGGATATGCAAAGGGCTGACTTCTTCAGAAACATCTGCTCAAGTTGTATCAGTCTTGCAGACTCAAAAAAAACCGAACTCAAAAACCTCAAACCAGACTCCCAGATGGATCATCATTTACTACGTTGTATGCTCTTTTCAGAATTGCCTGACAGCTGCTCAATGCACTGTAACAGGTGCAACTTAAACTATACTTTACAAACAGTGTGTCTTACAATCAGCTCTGTGGGGCTTGAACACCAAAACTATTCTTTTTAGGAAAGCAGCACAGATGAGCACTTACCACCCTGTATCACCCCCAAAACATGACAAATCCCATCAGACATACAGCTGCTGCTACATTCTCACTAGTTAGATCGGTATGTCAGCTTTCTGTGGGCATGCAACCTTGGTTGATCCCCACATAAGTGAACACAGCAGAACTGCCATTCTCCTCCTGCTCTGCTAGGACCAAACCCACACAGAGACTTCAAGGCAGAGGGAGATTTCAAGTCCTTGCTCACCTACCGCAGCTGGCTATCACTACCCAGTTCACTTCTGGCAATCAGTGGAAATAGAATAGGATGACAGAAAAGCATCAAGAATAATCTCTTTTCCAGACTTCTCTGCAACATTGTCCTCACACAGCTACAGAATTTAGTTTTTCTCAGCAGG